>NC_134688.1:307652716-307805216 GCF_050947455.1 Rhinoderma darwinii
GAGTTTTGAGTAGGAGGGGGGGCATCCGATACTGGATTTGAGAGAGGTGTAATGCGTGGGGGGGGGGGAAATCAGAAGACTAATGAAAAGGGAGGACAACTGGACACTAGGAGGCATGCACAGCAACGATCTGCTGCAGTGATAGGAACATGATAGCTGAACTATCCGAGGGTGCAGGCTTCTTGGGCATTGTACTGGTTACAGGAATTGTCGCGAGATCTATGACCATTCGTTTGGGGTCATTCCGGTTGAGAGGGCTGTAGTGAGGTTCCATATGTTGTGGACCCAGCTAAAATACGAAACGTCACTACTTCTGAATGTGAACGGTGGCCAGTGCATCACGTGACTACAGTTCATAACACAGCACCTGGGCATCTTTAATAATGAAAGTATCTTGGGTCCCATGCACACGACTGTAATTTTGGTTTTTTAATCGTGGTTTGAAAGTATGGACCCGTTAATTTCTATTGGCCATGGACATCTTCCCATATATTTACGGGATGGTGTCCGGGCCAATAGAAATCATCCGTAAAAAATAGGACATGTCCTGTTTTTTTGATTTTACGGACCGTGCTCCCATACTTATAACGGGAGCACAGCCCGCAAATGCGGGTGACTGCCTACGGCTGGCTGTTCCCATAATCATGTACCGTGATTACGGGCACGGTCGTGTGCATGGGGCCAAAGTGTATTTTTTTTACTATAACACCCCTATTGAAATATATTTATATTATATTTTGTTACTAGAGCAAGTGCAGGTAATGCCATTCATGTTTTTGTTTTTTTTTGCCAGTTGATAATTATCAGTTATTTGAAAAAAGGAGCGCTCCGTTTATTGTACCTTGAGGATTCCTTATCCTGATAATTATATCTGGATAGTTGTAATTCCCCATTCTTTTGTTAAAACGTAACTATATCTAGCCTCCGTGTTAAAATTTTTTATTTTTACCAACTGCCATGTGTGTGTTTTGCACAGGATTGCTGCACTTGCAAGGGGATGTTGGTAACTCTCAGCCTCGGGTAAGAAATTTTACACTAATCTTGAGTTTCAAAATGTCTTTGTAGTAACCTGTTAACACGCATGACCATAGTTTTTAATATAATCTTATCTCTAGGTTCGAGCACGACTGTCAACACTGCCCCAAGATTCATGCCGCCCTGCAAACCGCCGCGGTTCTTCTGATTTGTCCAGTGGACATTCTGAAGGAGAGTCGCATGGCTCTGAAAGGCTGAACAGTAAGAACTAATTATTAAACATATCCTCAAACATACTTCTGTTTAGATTTTCTCACTATTCGCTAAATGTCAGAGATCAGGATAGAACAATAGCAGTCTCTGTTAAGCTGTTGTCACTAATTCTGCTGCTGACTGTGTTTTAGGAGAATTGGAATTCTAGTTTTAGACGCACATTCTGATCTTTCTGTTAGCTACACTCCAACCCTGTTGGATGGTCTTCTCTCCTTGGTTTGTATTTTTCCTACTAGTCGCAATGTTTATTGTGCCAGGGTCTTCTTCCTTCATTTTTTTAAAAATCTTTCTTTCTACCTTACAGAGTTTTCTGTTTCTGACCTCTTTCAGGTGGGCAACGGAGAAACAGTTCAGGGGGTTGGAGTTTAGCTTCAGGTGACAGTTCTGATTCCCACATGCTTCAGCACTTCTCTGGACTTCTGCATGGTTCTTCTCCAGTTTGTGAAGTTCGAGATCCGCTGGTGCCCTGTGAACTTCCCTGCGCAGATAGTGGAAGAAACGGTGCTGCCTCACACATGGAGTTGCCTCTTCGCCGTAGCCTTTCCAAATCTGATTCGGACCTGTTAACATGTTCCCCCCCAGCTGCTGGTGATGGAGAAGACTGGAACCGCAGCGAGTCTTTCAGCAATTGTGCATCTGGGGGCAGCAAGAAAAGGCTAGAGAAGTCTCCTTCCTTCACATCTGAGTGGGATGAGGTCAGTCAGAGCTATGGGAAGACACTTAAATTAAATGTGAGTTGACCGTAAAGGGGAGTTTATTTAAGCACAGAAAAGAGGAAGGCATGTTTATCTTTTCTATTTCACATTGTGGTTTGGAAAGAAAATAATGTTTTTCTAGTACCAACGTTACTATGTCGGATTAACAGTCTGTGCTTTGGTTTGCGATGAATACTGTACTGTGGGGTTTATTTCAATAGATCGCTCTAACAATTCTGCTCTTCCAGCAGAACCACCAATTGGTCACAGAATCTCTACCCAGACATTACGTAAGGACAGTCTTCTGGGGTCTGCTGGTACTCAGGGTGTCTGCTTGGTTGTGCATTTTCTATATTTTGTTTCGTTAGTGCTGTCCATTCTTGTGGTTTGGTGGCGGATATGAACTGTATGTGAACATAAATTGCTTGGTCATAAAGTTCTGGGAAACCATCTTCTCTCCTGCTGTCAGCGAACTATCTTCTTATGCTTGGGCATGTGGGTGTAATCATATACATATGATTTTTGCTTGTCTGGAAACGTTTGGGCAATTATTTTTCAAAATAGTATTAATATTGTGTAAAAATAATTGAAATTCAGAGTTTTGTTTTTCTATTAGATTGTGTCCAGTACGGTCTGAAACCCTGTAGTTTATGAAGATTCTTTAATTGTGACAACTGGATATATAATGTGTTTATTAAAATAAAGGCATGATAGTTCAAATTCTCTCTACGTGGAGAATTTCTTTCTTCAGCGCTGTTTTATTAATTTTTTTAAAACTGGCTCAGAAAAAGTTTTAAACGTAAGGCCCAGTGTTATCTCATGAGCAAAGATGGCCATAGACCAAAGTCGTCCGAACCCACCAATAATCTTATGTATAAGGGCATCCCGACACCCCCCCCCCCCCTCCCCACAGAACATGTAGGGGGAAAAGAGATAGGGCTAGTTGGGTTTCAACATGCCTGATCCTTTGTTCCAACAAAAGATAAGCCGTAACTAGAGGTGTCTGGCAGCGTCTTAGTACCCTGTCTCTATTGAAATAAACATTCAGGGTTAAGCCGTGTGTTCAACCAACTGCTGAGAGGCATTAAGGTGGCAAATAAGATGTTCTGAACTATTTTCTGCCTAGTAGGTGCTAGTTTTCTAACCTATTGACTAATCCTAATAAACTACTTATTGTAAAATTGCACAGGCTAGGATTGTGCTTTAAGGTTTGTTAATGCTGGTATTTTAACCCGTTAGTGACCGCCAATATGCCTTTTAACGGCGGCCACTAACGGGCTTTATTCTGATGCATATGTACGGCACTGCATCAGGATAAAGTAAACAGAGCAGGGAGCGTCAAATCTCCCTGCTCTCAGCTACTAGAGGCAGCTGAGGGCAGGGAGCGTCCCTGCTCTGCCGTGTGAGATCGATATTAGTATCGATCTCACCCGTTTAACCCATCCGATGCGGTGCACAATAGCGTGCACCGCATCTGAGTGGTTTTGGAGAGAGGGAGGGAGCTCCCTCTCTCTCCCACCGACACCCGGCGATACAATCGCCAAGTGTCAGTGTCTTCTATGGCAGCCGGGGGCCTAATAAAGGCCCCCACGTCTGCCATTAATGAATGCCTGCTAGATCATGCCGGAGGCATGACCTAGCAGATGCCTGTCCGTTTTGAACGGACAGGCAGTAATACACTGCAATACAAAAGTATTGCAGTGTATTATAATAGCGATCGGAGAATCGCATAGTAAAGTCCCCTAATGGGACTAGTATAAAAGTAAAAAAAAAAGTTTAATAAAGTGAATTTCAAAAAAATGTGAAAAAAATGATAAACCCAGCTTTTCCCCTTACAAAATGCTTTACTATTAAAAAAACAAAATAAAGTAAAAAAGTTACACATATTTGGTATCGCCGCGTCCGTAACGACCCTGACTATAAATCTATTACATTATTTAACCCGCACGGTGAACGCCGTAAAAAATGTAATAAGAAACTATGGAAAAATTGCTGTTTTCTGTGAATCCTGACTTTAAAAAAATTTGATAAAAAGTGATCAAAAAGTCGCATCTACTCCAAAATGGTACCAATAAAAACTACAAGTCTTCCCGCAAAAAAAAGCCCTCATACAACCGCATCGGCGAAAAAATAAAAACGTTATGGCTCTTCAAATATGGAGACACAAAAACAAATAATTTTGAAAAAAAAGTGTTTTTACAGTGTAAAAGTAGTAAAACATAAAAAAATATATACAAATTTGGTATCGTTGCAATCGTAACAACCCGCTGAATAAAGTTAGTGTGTTATTTATATCACACTGTAAACGGCGTAGATTTAAGACGCAAAAAGAGTGGCGAAATTTCAGGTTTTTTTCTATTCCCCCCCCCCCCCCCCAAAAGTTAATAAAAGTTAATCAATAAATAATATGTACCTAAAAATGGTGCTATTAAAAAATACAGCTTGTCCCGCAAAAAACAAGACCTTATACAGCTATGTCGACGCAAAAATAAAAAAGTTATAGCTCTTGGAATGCGACGATGGAAAAACGTAAAAAATGGCTTGGTCATTGAGGTTTAAAATAGGCTGGTCATTAAGGGGTTAAACAGTGATGCATCCCCTGGAATAAATAATATGATGTAAGCTGGTGATGGCAAAAGGGTCTATAATACCCTTCATTTTTTTATACAACATTATATAAATCTCTTGCCTTCATCTGTTTTCATTTTTTTTTTCTACAGATTGATAAGATAATGAGTTCAATTGGTCAGGGCATAGAATTCTCTCAGGAGCAACAGGTCATGGCAGGTAATGCATTATAAAAAAAAAAATAGCTTAAGATTTAATAAAATGCTTGCTTTGGTCTCTTATTATTAATCCTCTGTCTCTTGTTACATCCACAGGGTCCCGTGTGCCTTGTCAGAGTATAGCCCAGTGGTTAGAATCTCTGGGTCTTCTGCAGTATGAGAGCAAATTTGTGCTGAACGGCTTTGATGATGTCCGTTTTTTGGTGAGTTTGGTTGTTTTAAAGCGCTAAAAAATTTTGACACAAGTATTTTCATTTTTACATGGCTCTGATGAAAGCATTACAGTTTCAGCAAGAAGGTTATTTTTTATGTAATGTAAAGTTTTCCAATATACTTTCTGTATCAATTCCTAATTTTTTTCAGGTTCTTTGATTGCTGTCATTTAACCCCTTAATGGCTGGGCCTGAAAAGGGCTTAATGACCAGCCAAATTTTTCCGTTTTTTCCTCTCTGCCTTTCAGCAGCCATAACTTTTTTTCATTGAAGTGGCTAGTATGAGGCCTTGTTTTATGCGGGACAAATTGTATTTTTTTTCGCAGTTTGGGGGTAGTAAAAAATTATTTTTACACCGTGAATATAGAAAAAGCGATTCTCGGCATAGTTCTTCTTGTTTCTTTTTTTATCCCGTTCAGGTTCCACACTAAATAACCCGTTAGACTAGTTCTTCTGGTTATTATGGTCGTTTAGATACCTAATATGTGTAGGTATTTTGTTTTTATATTCAAAATGTCATTTTTTGGGGGAATTTTTTTTTTTTTTTTAAATGTAATCTTATTAAGGGATAACTTTATTTACATCTTTATTTTTTACTTCTAATGTATTCGCATATATTCTAATACATTATACTGTGTCACTATAACACAGGCTGCTGTTAGGGTAGCACATAGTGTGCCCTAACAGCAAGCTTACTGAACAGACAGCCCTGGCGTCCTGTCTAGGTCCCCAGGGCTGACTGCAGTGGGATTCCCCAGTCTTTGGTCAAATCACCCGGTCTCCGGTGATGCGATCAAAGAGAGGAGTTCCCTTTGATCATGCCGCGGTCACGGATCAGGGCGATCAAAGGCTCTTCTACAGCGACACCAAAAGACGTCGCTGTAGAAAAAGCACCTGTACCACCTGCTGTCAAAAGATAGTGGGCGGTTGTTAACCCCTTCCCTCTTTAGCCACTTTAAACCTTCCTGACAGAGCCTCATTTTTCAAATCTGACATGTTTCACTTTATGTGAAAATAACTTCGGAGTGTTTTAACCTATCCAAGCGATTCTGAGATTTTCTCGTGACACATAGGACTTTATGTTACTGGCAAAATTCGCTCAATTACATTCAGTATTTAAATGTGAAAAATACCAAAATTTAGCGAAAAATTTCAAAAATTAGCAGTTTTCTAAATTTTAATGTATCTGCTTGTAAGACAGGCAGTTATACCACACAAAATAGTCGTTAATTAACATTCCCTATATGTCTATATTAGATTGACATCGTTTTTTGAACATATTTTTATTTTTCTAGGACGTTGCAAGCCTTATAACTTTAGCAGCAATTTCTGACATTTTCAAGAAAATTTCAAAAGGCTATTTTTGCAGGGGCCAGTTCAGTTGACAAGTGGCTTTTAGGGCCTTCTGTATTAGAAACCTCCAAAAAGTCACCCCGTTTTAAAAACTTCACCCCGCAAAGTATTCAAAACGGCATTTAGATAGTTTCTTAACCCTTTAGACATTTCACAGGAATTAAACCAAAGTAGAGGTGAAATGTACAAATTAAATTTTTTGATGTTGCAGACATTAGTTTTTAATCCATTCTTTTTGTAACAAAGTTTTACCAGAGAAACGCAACTCAATATTTATTGCCCAGATTCTGCAGTTTTAGGAAATATCCCACATGTGGCCCTAGTGTGTTTATGGACTGAAGCCCCGGCCTCAGAAGCAAAGGAGCACCTACTGGATTTTGGGCCTTTTTAGTAGAATATATTTTAGGCACCATGTCGGGTTTGAAGGGCTCTTGCGGTGCCAAAACAGTGGAAAACCCCAAAACTGACCCCATTTGGGAAACTACACCCCTTAAGGAAATTAGGGGTATGGTGAGCATTTTGACCCTACGGGTTTATTGCAGAAATTATTGGAAGTAGGCCGTGAAAATAGAAATCTACATACTGTCATAGAAAATGTAGATTTAGCTAAGTTTTTCTAATTTCCACAATGGCTAAAGGAGAAAAAGCACCGCAACATTTGTAAAGAAATTTCTCCCGAGTAAAACAATACCCCACATGTGGTCATAGACAGCTGTTTGGACACACGGCGGGGCTTAGAATGGAAAGAGCGCTATTTGGCTTTTCCAGCTCAAATTTAGCAGGAATGGTTTGCGGAGGCCATGTCGCATTTGCGTAGCCCCTGAGGGACCAAAACAGTGGAAACCACTCACAAGTGGCCCCATTTTGGAAACCACACCCCTTGAGGAAATTATTTAGGGGTATAGTGAGCATTTTGATCAAAACTTAGGTATGCTCATCAAGCAGGTCGGTAAGCTCCTGGAGCAGCTACTTATGTCATCTCCGTGTACACAGTGCTCATTGAGCGTTTGTGCATTGAATAGAGGCACCGATAGCCTGATTTCTAGATGTAGACTTGGTAACATCTTTTTGACATTAGGTTTAGAAGGTGGGATGTTGTACTAAGCATCATTGAAAATGGAATTGGTGCAGGTCTGATTGCTGGGATCCTCAATGACTCGCTTTTACTATACACAGCTCTGCCCTTGCCTGTTCACTGTCTGGTGTTGCCCCAATCAATTGAGTGCACCTGCCCCTTTTTCTCGATCAGCGAGGATCTTGCAGATTGGCTTGCACTGGTCACATTGGTGGCATATGTAAAATACTTTTTAAAAGGAAATTGTACCTGAATCCTGCAAGCAGTTTCAAGGAGTTGAGCTGAGTTCAGGCAGCACTGTGCAGTTTAAAAAAAAATAAAATAATAATCTATGCTAGCAAAAATACTAGCAGCAAAAAAAAAAATTTAAAAAAATGATGTCTTGGCATAAAATTTGTATAAAATTTGTATAAAAACAGTATAAAAGACCTTCTTGAGTTTTCAATCGTGTGTAGCTTATGGGAGGGGAATTACTGTTGTATTTCCTCTAGTAAACTGTGAAAAAGCCAATGTGTATTCAGTTACACTTTTTGAAACACTTGATTTATTGTCGACAATATGCCTCATGTATCAAAACTGTCTAGTATAAAACTGGCTTTGTTGCCTATAGCAACCAATCAAAGCTCTGTTTTATATTTTTCAAACTGCTCTGGAAATATTAAAGCTGCCTTGTGGTTGCTATAGGCAACAAGGCCAAATTTTATGTTTTGTTAAATGAGGCTCAATGTGTTTTGCCTGTCTTTGTATTTGGCACATTCATAACGGATCATTATTTCACAGAGTATTTTGCTGTCTACTTGCTTTGATTTAATTTTTCCTGCAGACAGATAATATTTTGGAGGATCAGGACCTGGTAGACATCGGAATCCTGGACCTACAACATCGTCGACGACTACTTCAAGCAGCTCATTTCTTACCAAAGGTGAATAACAGGTGTTATTTATAGGAATCCACCATTTCCAATACATTATCTTGAATATGGTCAATTCCTTAAGTGCTCTGGTTAATTTTAAGTTTTAGTTAGATACATTTTTTTCCTGAAAACTTGTCAGTGAAGAATAGCGGCTGCACAGGGGGTTGTGCAGCTGCAGGTTGGGTGCCTGGCTGTCAGGGAGAACCACTAGAGAAAGCAGAAACGTTTTGTTATAGTTTCTGCCCTTTTTAACCCCTTTAGGACACAGCCTGTTTTGGCCTTGTGGACACAGCCTATTTTTTCAAATCTGACATGTGTCACTTTATGTGGTAATAACTCCGGAATGCTTTTACCTATCCAAGCGATTCTGAGATTGTTTTCTCGTGACACATTGTACTTTGTTAGTGAAAAAATTTGGTCGATAAATTCAATATTTATTTGTGAAAAACTTCAAATTTTAGCAAAAATTAGCATTTTTCTAAATTTAAATGTATTTGCTTGTGAAACAGATAGTAATACCACACAAAATAGTTACTAGTTAACATCCCCCATATGTCTACTTTATGTTTGCATCATTTTTTTTCACGTACTTTTATTTTTCTAGGACGTTACGAGGCTTAGAACTTTAGCAGCAATTTCTCATATTTTCAATAAATTTTCAAAAGGCTATTTTTTCAGGGACCAGTTCAGTTCTGAAGTGGCTTTGAGGGCCTTATATTTTAGAAAGTCCCCATAAATCACCCCATTTTGAAAACTGTACCCCTCAAGGTATTCAAAACCACATTCAGAAAATATTTTAACCCTTTAGGCGTTTCACAGGAATTAAGGCAAAGTAGAGCTGAAATTTACAAATTTCATTTTTTTTGCCGAAATTCATTTGTAATAAAAAAAAATCTGTAACACAGAAGGTTTTACCAAAGAAACGCAACTCAATATTTATTGCCCAGATTCTGCAGATTTTAGAAATATCCAACATGTGGCCCTAGTGTCCTAATGGACTGAAGCACCGGCCTCAGAAGCAAAGGAGCACCTAGTGGATTTTGGGGCCTCCTTTTTTTAGGAATATATTTTAGGCACCATGTCAGGTTTGAGGAGGTCTTGTGGTACCTAAACAGCCGAAACCCCATTTTGGAAACTACACCCCTCAAGGCATTTTTCTAGGGGTATAGTTAGCATATTGACCCCACAGTTTTTTTGCAGAATTTAGTGGAATTAGTCTGTGAAGATGAAAATCACCTATTTTTCTGTGGAAACATAGAATTTTTTCATTTTTACAAGGAATAAAGGAGAAAAAGCACCCCAAAATTTGTAAAGCAATTTCTCCCGATTACGGCAATACCCCATATGTGGTCGTAAACTGATGTTTGGACCCACAGCAGGGCTCAGAAGGGAGGGAGCGCCTTTTGGATTTTGGAGCGCAGATTTTGCTGGATTGGTTTTCAGTGCCATGTCGTGTTTGCAACCAAGGGAGGGACCAAAACAGTGGAAACCCCCCAAAAGTGACCCCATTTTGGAATCTACACCCCTCAAGGAATTTTTCTAGTGGTATAGTAAGCATTTTGGCCCCTCAGGATCTTTTTTAGAGCTAAGGTGACCAAAAAACAGCGATTTTGGCGCTTTCAATTCTTTATTTATTACAGCGTTCACCGTGCGCAATAAATTACGTTTTAATTTATTCTGCCGGTCGGTACGATTACGCCGATACCATATGTGTATAGTTTTTTTAAAGTTTTGCAGCGTTTGCACAATAAAATTAAGTTTCTATAAAATAATTTATTTTCTGGGACACGCTATTCTGAGCCGTAACTTTTTTTTATTTTTTCGTCAAAAAAGCTGTGGGAGGTCTTGTTTTTTGCGGGACGGGTTGTAGTTTTTATTGGTACCATTTTGGGGTAAATGCGACTTTTTGATCACTTTTTATTCTATATCTTGGGAGGGGTGGTGACCAAAAAATAGCGATGCTGACAGTTTTCCGTTTATTTTGTTTGCGGCGTTCACCGTGCGGAACAATTAACATTATAGTTTCATAGATTGGGTCGTTACGAACGCGGCGATACCAAATATGTGTACTTTTTTTTAACGTTTTCATTTTTTCCCTATAATAAATGACTTATTATAGGAAAACAAAACCTTTTATTTTTACACTTTTATAAAACATTTTTATTAACTTTTTTTTACTTTTTACACTTTATTTTTTTGACCTGCAGCTTTGAGCGCTGCTAGAATACATTACACTACCTAGGTAGTGTAATGTATTCCAACTGTCAGTGTGACGTCACAGTCACTCTGACAGTTGGTCTACGAGGATCAGCAGAGGCTGATCCTCAAAGGCTGACATACATGGCAGACCTGGGGGCCGTTGTCTGTCCCCCGGGTGCCATCACAAGCATCAGAAGCCCCCACGATTGCATGGGGGCTGCTGATGCGCTACAAACCCGCTACATGCGGAGATCGCAATCGAGCCCCGCATGTAACGGGTTAATTGCCGAAATCAGCGGCGATGAGCCGCTGATCGGCAACACTGGAGAGTGTCAGCTGTCGGGGACAGCTGATCTCCAAGTTCCCGATGCACACTGTCGCCGACAGTGTGCATCGGGAACGGCACAGTGACTTTCTGTCACTCTGACAGGAAGCCTATCAGGACCAGCCGAAGGTTGGTCCTGATGGGCTTCCGTCCATGGCAGACCCGGAAGCCATTGTTTGGCTTCCGTTTGCCATAATAACTATCGGCAGACCCCGCGATTTCGGACGGGGGTCTGCCGATATGTTAGAAACCCCAAAAATTCGGCGATTGCACCCGATCGCCGAATTTAAGGGGTTAATGCGCCGAAATCAGCGGCAAAGGACCGCTGGCCGGCAAGAGGGGAGTGTCAGCTGTCGGCGACAGCTGACCTCCTGGTTCCCGGTGCACACTGTCGCCGACAGTGTGCACCGGGATTAACTCAGTAACTGTACGTCCTCGTGCGGGAAGTAACTTCCCGCAACGACGGACAGTTACGTCCTGGTGCGGATAGGGGTTAAAGAGTCTCTGTCACCAGATTATAAGTGCCCTATCTCCTACATAATCTAATTGGCGCTGTAATGTCGATAACAATAGTGGTTTTTATTTTGAAAAACTCATTTTTGAACAAGTAATAAACAATTTTAGATTTATGCTAATTCGTTTCTTAATGGACAGCTGGGCGTCTTTTTACTTTTTACCAACTGGGTGTTGTACAGAGAAGTGTATGAGGCTGACCAATCAGTGACCAATCAGCGTCATGCACTTCTCATTGTTCCAGCCCAGCTTCTTTCACTGCACAATCACACTGTAACAATGGGCTGGAACAATGAGAAGTGCATGACGCTGATTGGTCACTGATTGGTCAGCCTCATACACTTCTCTGTACAACACCCAGTTGGTAAAAAGTAAAAACAGGCCCAGCTGTCCATTAAGAAACGAATTAGCATAAATCTAAAATTGCTCTTAACTTGCTAAAAAATGATCGTATTTCAAAATAAAAACCACTGCTGTTATCTACATTACAGCGCCGATCAGATCATGTAGGAGATAGGGCATTTAAAATCTGGTAACAGAGCCTCTTTAAATATATTTTTAACTGGTTGCCGGCACAGGACGAGAATACTTGTACTGAGCGGCGGGTGCTTGGCGCATTAGGACGAGTATACCTGTCCTGTGTGACAGCCAGTGTCCGTGCGCCATGATGAGTGGGGCAACGGCTGTAATACACAGCCACAGCCCTGCTCTGAAGAGAAGAGAAACCCCTTCTCTCTGCCGTTAACCCCCTGAATGCAACGATCAAAGCTGATAGCGGCATTCAAAGCAATAGTGAGAAGGGGGACTCCCCTTCGATCGCGTCACAGGAATTCCCTGTGACACGATCGATTGCCATAACTGGCATAGGCAGACAGGCCAAGGTCCATTGAAGGACCCCAGGTCTGTCTGACCTTATTCCCGGTTAGGGCATACTGAGGTATGCCCTAACCACTGCCTGTGTGCAATCAGTACAGAGGCTAATGTACTGGCAAATAAATATATGCTAGTACATTAAAGTTAAAAATCAAAATATAAAATCCCTGTATGGGATTAAAAAAACAAACAAACTGATAAATAAAAAAAAAAGCCACATTTTTTTTTTTTTTTTACAATAAATAAACTTTTCAAAATAGAAGTCCCAAAACATGAAATAATATATGCATGTTTGGTATTGCCACGTCCGTGACAACCTGTACAATGAATTTGACATTATTTATGATGATCGGTGTATGGCGTAAAAAAAAAGTGCAGCAGAACTGCTTTTTTTTTTTTTTTGTTTTTTCCTACATCTTTTCCAAAATAATTTTTTTTTTATATAAATTAAACGATAATGTAAATGTATCAAAAAATGGTACCTACATAAAGTACAACTCGCAAAAAACCAAGTCTCGTACAGCTACGTCGGACAAAAAATGAAAAAGTTATGAGCATGCAAAGAAGGAAATATAAAAAAAATTGTTCTGTCCTCAAGGCCAAAATTGGCCTGGTCCTTAAGGGGTTAAGCAGAGCTCAATGATTACCCGGACAACTGGTGCTGCTAGGTATAACAAGATTCAGCACCCCCCTTATTGTAACAACTATATATGAACAGGACTGTTTGTGTAACTAGAGCTTCTATGGCAGCTTGTTACAGGGTAAATATGTAGTGGGAAAAAAAGGAATAATCCCTCAAAGGTCTTTTCTGGAATGTTTGTGGGGGTAGTAAAAATACAATAAAATCTTATTAAATCCCTTCACAAGTTGCCCTAGACAAAAGTGGGTGCAAATATAAACTCTATTTTAGGTTTGGTCTATTACATTAAAAGAACAGTTTAAAGGCTATATAAACCCTAGCTGTAATTTTTTATTTTTTTTAATCAAAACTTTTTTTTTAAATTACATTTTGTAAATCATTACATGCATATGTTATAGCATCACATATAGCATTCAGTAGAAATACATATGATCTCTCCCTCCTCCCCCTATACAGCGCACAATCCTCCTCTCTTTGTCTTTTCACTCCGCATTATGGGTATCATTTCTTGTGCCACCCAATGATAATATCAAGTTATCTCGTCTCGTGTTTCCCTGCATAAATCTATCCAGTGCTCTCACCGATTCCATTGGAGCCAACCCTGGGTGGTCTATCCATTTGCCCCACTGCTTCTCAAATTTATTTTGAGACTTTCATTTAAAGTAAACCCCTTTCTCCTTTAGTATCATTGTGTTAATGGAGCGTGTTAATTCCGGTTAATTAAGGAAGGAGGAGTTTCTTGTAGCCAATATTTAGCAATTAGTTTTCTTGTAAGGTAGAGGGTTTCGCTATTGACATTTTCTCCAACTGTATCCCTTTTAACTCCCCTACATATCCCAACAGCCCAACTCTTGACAATCCTGGAACTCTAACTCTATATACCTTCTCTATCCGAGCCATCACCTCTCTCCAGAACTCCGCCAGTTTGACAGATGCAGAACATTTGGCTTAGGACCTCCACCTTTTCTGAGCACCTTGGATATTTTGCATTCCATTGTAGGCCCATGCGCCGTAAAACTTATGGGGTTCCGTAGACCCTGTGTAGCAAAAATAGTTGGGACTTTCTCTACGTCACATTTAAGGATAAGACTACAGGTGATGCAAGAACCTCCCACTATTGTTCTGTATCTAGAGGTCCAATATCCATGACTACTTCCATCTAATCTACCAATAATCCTGATAAGATGTCTTGATATACTAGGGATATCAGCCCATTGGTAACACTAGTCTGGAGTTCTCCATTCAGGGTCCCCTTGGTTCTAATCTTGAGGTCGACTGTTCGGGTTTGAGCCCGGGCTGCATGCTTTAGTTGGATATATTGATAAAACAGAACATTCTACAACCCAAACTCTTCCTTTATTTCTTCAAAGTATTTAAAGACTCCATCCTGATATAGCTGCCAAGTATATTTTATCCCCTTTTCCTCCCAAGTTTGAAACCCTTCCAGTTGATGAAATTCCCACATATAGGGATTGTCCCAGATTGGCATATATTTGGTACAAGTTTGCATCCCTAGTAGTTGTTTGCATAGCCTCCATACTTTATGTAGGAGGAGGAGGGTTGGTCTACCCGTCGCCTCTCGTTTCAGTTTAAATTTCTGCAGGGCTTCCAAAGGGGGAGACCCGTGTCCCAGAAAGGCAATCAGCTGCTTATTTGAGTCCCCTTTCTCCTCCACTTGTCATCCCTTCATATGTTGCAGTTGTGCCACCAGGAAATAGACCCAGGCGTTCGGCAAGGCCAGATCTCCTTCCTCTGACAATTGCAACTTTTCTAATTTAATGCAAGGTATATCCCTTTTCCAAACAAGGTCTCTAAATAGAGCGTAAATCCTGAAGAACCAATATTTAGGGAACCATACTGTTGTATTATGTATTAAGTATAATATTTTTGGCAATAACACTATTTTAGCTAGATTTGTCTGTCCCAACTCCGAGAGGGGCAATTTAATCCACACTTCTACCTTCTTCCCAAGCAGGGCTAACTGGTTGTATATTCAGTGAAACATAATCCCTCTACTTTCCTTGTTACCCTGATACTCAGGTATTTGATCTCCTCCACACATGGTATCGCTATCCCCTCAACTAGGACGGGGCCTTGCCTTTAAGTCAGAGGAAGTAGAGCAGACTTCGTCCAGTTTACAGTCAGTAATGCACCATATTGAAATCCCATCACCTCTGCGCTGCCTCGAATCTTACATGCAGCAGTTCTATCGCCAGGGTGTACAACAAAGGCAATAGCGGATACCCCTGCAGAGTCCCCCCTGCTCAGGGAGAAACGGTCAGATAGAGAACCACTTGCCCTAATTCAGGCCGTCTTGGCCACATAAAGCAGCTTCACCCACTTAACGAACCGTGGCCCAAATCCCATCTTCTCCAGGACACTACATATATCCCCATTCCACGCTGTCAAATGCATTTGCTGTGTCCAAGGACATAACTGCCCTATCCTTGGAGGCATCCTGGGACGCCTGGTGGTTCAGAAACATTCGGCTCAAGTTCACATAAGATAGATTTTGAGAGCATGAACCCCGATAGATCCGGATGTACTACTGACGTAACTACCTTTTGTGAGTCTTCCCGCCAATACCTTTGCTAACACTTTAATGTCCGTCGTTATTAGATCTATAGGGCGATATACTTCTGGTTGGGTTATGTCCTTCCCCCTCCTTAGGCAATACTACAATGATTGCTTCTGATACTCAGGTAGCCTACTACTACCAAAACTGTCCATACACATCTCCAACAAATGAGGTAGGCGTTACTCTCCATATTCTTTATATACCTCTCCTGGAATCCTGTCTTTCCTGGGTGCTTTTTCACTGGCCATTCCACCAATAGCCTGTTGAAGCACTTCAAGGGTAAGAGGGGCCTCTAAAGGGTCCCTATCTTCCTGACTCAGCCATGGTATGGTGATTTCATCTACGTAGCTGGTTAGCTGCTATTTTGAGTGTGTCACTCGAGAACTGGATAACTTCATATAGAAGTTTTGAAATATCCATAAGATCTCAGAGGTTGTAGTGACTAATCTGCCTCAGTCATACCTGAGCCTGTGCAAAAAAGCTGTATCCCTCTGTGACTGAGCCATTCTAGCAAGTAATCTCCCAGTCATTTCTCCTTCTACAGAAAAATATCAGAGAAATCTCTTATTAGCAGTCTGTGCCAACAGGTGGACGCTCAATTAATTTTGAGCTTCCTTCCAGTTGGCCATAGACTCTCTAGAATTCTCAGTAATATGGCAGGTTTCCGTCTCCGTAACCCTAGTTAGCAGAGCCTGGCCAAATTGCCAAGACTTGCCAAGACTTAATTTTGATGGCTGTAATTTCTCGAATAATTGTCCCCCTCAAGAAGGCCTCATATAATGCAACCAGGGCTATTTAGGGTTAGCCAAAAGTGGTTAAGCCGCCAACTATAGAGACTTCTCCGGCAGCGATTCCCTAACTCCAGCTGCAATACCGTGGGAAACTGGTCGGACAGTGCCCTTTGCAAATATTCCACCATTTTTCTAAATGGTTGGTTCCGTGAGGCTATCTCTTTCCCTACAAGTATCTAATCTGGACCGTGCACTCCCCATATATAACTTCCTCCCCCTATCCCCGCCCCCCCCAAAAAAAAAAAAAAATCATCAACCAATTGTAAATCTACCCTTTCAAAAGAGTTAGGGTAAAGTATGCCACCCCACCTCTTAGTGAACTGCACCTCCCTCCCACTCATTTTATCAAGCTTTCCTCTGCGGTGCCTACTTTGCTCCACAACCTCAGTAATCATATTTATGCTCTCCCTTCGGGTCTCTTAGGGCCTGTTCACATCAGCATTGGCTTTCCGTTCCGCTGTTCCGTCGGAGGTTTCCGTCGGGTGAACCCCGCAACGGAAAGTCAAACTGAAACCACAGCTTCCGTTTGTCACCATTGATATCAATGGTGACGGAAACATTGCTAATGGTTTTCATTCGTCACCATTCCAGCAGGTTTCCTTTTTAACGACGGAATCAATAGCGCAGTGCAATAGGTGCACAAAGATGGCGGACCTGGGGGCCTTCATTAGGCCCCAAGGCAGCTATAGCAACCTTCGCCCACCCGCGATTGCGTTGCGTGGGGCGCGATGAGCTGTTAGAGGGGGTTGCCCCCCTCTTTCTAACGATTTAAATGCTGCGGTCGCTATTGACCGCAGCATTTAATGAGTGGGATCGCGCTCGAGCGCGATGCCGCTTGTTACTCTGAAGTGTCGGTTGTAACAAACAATGTGAGAACGGGCCTTGACTCACAATCTGCGTGACCAACCTTCCTACGTCCTGTGGATGCCAGTACAGCCTATTTTTTGGGATTTAACTGTGTATCAGAATCAGGGGTCTCTGGAGCTCAGCTGCACAACGTCTGTTATTTTATTTTTTTAAATGTGTGTTATTTTTTTTGCATAAAAAATATTTGTTTTTTACTTTTTTTTTTTTTCTTTCTAGCCATTTTTGCTTTCATGGGATATGTCTGTAGCCTCATGGCTACGTACGCTGTCCCTTCAGCAGTATGCTTCCAGCTTTCTTAGCAGCGGTTATACCTCTATGGAAACACTTCGAAATTTGTGGGAACTTGAGATTGTAAATGTAAGTACTTTATTCTGTTTATGGCCAGTGACTGTCATAATTTTCACCCTTTTTACAGCCATTTTGCTTAGATTTTTGTTCCGCAAACTGATTGAAAAGCTGATGTCTGTATCTGTTTTTTTGGAATATCCTCCATAAGCCTCAATGGTTAAAGCTAAAATAAAAAAAAGATTGTGTCCGATTTGGTTTAAAAAAAACAAAAACTGAACTGATGAAGATTTAAAGGGTTTCTTCAGGACTTTTATATTGATGACCTATCCTTAGAACAGATCATTAATATAAGATCGGTGTGGTTCCATCCACTAGCACTCCCACGATCAGCTGACTGAAGGGGCCGCGGCCTCTTTATAGTTTACTATTCACATCGCCGTACACTTCCGTAGCGTCCCATTTAAGTGAACTCCGCAGCCCTTCAGTCAGCTAACCGGTGGTGGTGCCGCGAGTATACTAAGGATAGGCCATCAATATAAAAGCCTGGAGAACACCTTTAACAAAAATATTTTGGGATTTTTAATAGGTATTGAAAGTAAACTTATTGGGCCATCGAAAAAGAATATTGGCATCACTGGCAGACAGACCGTGTGAGGATCCTCCACAGAAACCACCTCGATTCTCTCAGTTACGGGTGAGTGTTATGATGTCTTTTAGTGCTGTAAAAATTTGTTAGGCTGTTGTAGTCTCTTCATTTTCTATAGCTAAATAATTGGTATAATTCAATATTTAATATTATGCTGCCACAAAATAGTAGTATTCATCCTGCTTATATAGTCTGTAAAAATTCCAAACGAACTTGCCCAGAAACAAATATATTACTGCCATAGTGGTTGACCACCTATTCAGTTTACTAAACTTGTAAAAAAAAAGCTCAGGCACCTATAAGAATATTAGACCCTTAAAGGGGTTGTCCCATTAGGACAACCTTTGTCCATATGCCCGATTAACTAATATGATTACTGATGATTTTTAAAAAACAAAAAACAAATTTAGGCATAACATTTTTTGTGACACTATCGCACTTCAAAAAATTGCTGTGAAATCGCTCTGATAGATTGCTTTCCATAGCAATGCATTGAATAGCTTGAAAATCTCCAAAAAATCTTCTAAATCGCTACTGACAAGTGTGTAGCTCTGAAATTCCAGCATGTAGTGATTAAAAAAAAAAAAATGCTAGCAAATCAAGCTACTAAATCATTCCTATAGACAGCGATTTATTAGAGCGTTATCACACGATTGTTTGTAGTGAGACAAATATCCCGAACCTAATGCATTCCTATGGACCGCGATTTCCGCGGACTAAAAAACAATTCTAGGTGTAGTCCTAGCCTTAAAGAGAACCTTTCACCTCCATGAATTCGGAAAGTCTTTCAGACCCTTTCAATGCTTTAACCTTTTTATGTTGCAGTCTAGTGCTAAAATTAAAAAAAATAATAATAATTTCCCCATCCTTCTGCACTCAACGCCGCATGGTGACAGAAAACAGAATGTTAGTAGTGTTTGCTAATTTATTGAAAAGGAAAAGCTAAAATATTGCATTGACATAAGTATTCAGACGTTTTACTCAGTACACTACTTAGTCGAAGCACCTCTGTCAGCAATAACCGTCTCCAGTCTTCTTGGGTTTGATGCCACAAGGCTTGCACACCTGGATTTGGGGATTTTGTGCCATTCTTCTCTGCAGATCCTCTCAAGATCTGTCAGGTTGGATAGGGACGGTCAGTGGACAGCTGTTTTCAGGCCTCTCCAGAGATGTTCGATTGGGCTCAAGTCAGTGCTCTGGCTGGACTATTCAAGGACATTCACAAAGTTGTCCCTAAGCCAGTCTTGTGTTTTCTCGGCTCTGTACTTAGGGTAATTGACTTGTTGGAAAGTGAATCTTCGGCCCAGTTTGAGGTCCAGAGCACTCTTGATCAGGTTTTCATTAAGAATATCTCTGTACTTTGCTCCATTTATCTTTCCCTCAACCCTGACCAGTCTCCCTGTCCCAGCCGCTGAAAAACACCCCCACAGCATGATGCTGCCACCACCATTCTACACTGTAGGGATGGTATTGGGCAGGTGATGAGCAGTGCCTGGTTTCCTCCAAACGTGAGGCTCAGAATTAAGGCCAAAAAGTTCTTTCTTGGTTTCGTCAGACCACAGAATCTTGTTTCTCACAGTCTCAGAGGCCTTTAGGTGCTTTTTTTGCAAACTCTAAGCAGGCTTTCATGTGTCTTTTCCTGAGGAGAGTATTCTTTGTGGCCACTCTGGTATAAAGTCCAGATTGGTGAAGTGCTGCAGTGATTTTTGTACCCTTCTCCAGATCTGTGCCTCAACACAATCCTGTCTTTGAGATCTACAGGCAGTTCTTCCCTGCTCATGGCTTGGTTTTTGCTCTGATATGCATTGTCAGCTGTGAAACCTTATATAGACGGGTTTTGTCTTTCCAAATCGTGTCCAATCAAATTAATTTACCACAGATAGACTCCAATCAGTGTTGAATCATTTCAAAGATCTAGAGAAATGGGAGACCCCCAAAGCTAAATAACAAGGGGTCTGAAGCCTCATATCCATGTGAAATTTGAATTTTTAATAAAAAAATAAATAAATTCTTAAATTCTGTTTTCACTTTTTTATTATGGGTTATTGAGTGCACAATGATGGGGGAAAACGTGATTTTATTTTTATTTTAGCACAAGGCCTCAACATTACAAAATGTGTAGAAAGTGAGAGGGTCTGAAGACTTTACGAATGCACTGTATATAAATGTGATAGGGTAGCAGTTATACTCCGCCTATTGGCTTTTTGACAACTGAGAAATAGAGAGAGAGCCTGCAGAGGGGAAAATTGCTAAATAATGCCACATACAAGTCATATAATGGCCAGAAATAGTGTTATTCCTCATGTACAAGCATATGACATGTTAAGTCACCTGAATAGTTATGGAAGCTTGAAGCTCCACAGATCAACAGGGGAAACTCATTTACAGAGATTGTATTTTTTCATACATTAATCAGGTTTTATTAGAAATGTGTATAAAACATTCATGGAAGCGATCACATTTTATTCAGAAGAGCATACTCGTCTGTTCTTTCTAAAAACTGCCTTATAGTCCGAAAAAATACGAGATATATATATACTAGTCCTTCTCAATGAATTAGAATATCATCATAAATTTATTTATTTCAGCAATTCATTTCAAAAAGTGAAACTCCTATATTATATAAATTTATTACAGACTGTAATCTATTTTCAGATTTTTTTTTTCTTTTAATGTTGAAGGTTATGGCTAACAGTTAATGAAAACCCAAAATTTAGTCTCTCAAAAAATTAGAATATTGGGTA
Organism: Rhinoderma darwinii; assembly: GCF_050947455.1. Lineage (NCBI taxonomy): Eukaryota > Metazoa > Chordata > Amphibia > Anura > Rhinodermatidae > Rhinoderma > Rhinoderma darwinii. Next base: position 307,673,463 of record NC_134688.1, read on the forward strand.
AAAGTTCAAGAGTGTAGACTCATGGTGTGACACTCTAATCAGCGAACCAACACAAAACCCCTGCAAAGGTTTTCTTTGCCTTTTATTTAAATGGTCCAACAGTCTGGTTCAGTAGGCTACACAATCATGGGGAAGACTGCTGACTTGACAGTTGTCCAGAAGACAGTCATTGAAACCCTCCACAAGGAGGGTAAGCCTCAAAAGGACATTGCTAAAGAAGCTGGCTGTTCACAGAATGCTGTATCCAAGCATATTAATGGAAAGTTGAGAGGAAGGAAAAAGTGTGGTAGAAAAAGGTGCACAAGCAACAGTGATAACCGCAGCCTTAAAAGGATTGTCAAGAAAAGGCCATTTAAGAATCTGGGGGAGATTCCCAAGGAGTGGCATGCGGCTGGAGTCAGTGCTTCAAAAACTACCACGCACAGACGTATCCAGGACATGGGCTACAACTGTTGCATTCCTTGTGTCAAGCCACTCGTGACACAGAGACCACGTCCGAAGAGTCTTACTTGGGCTAAGGAGTAAAAGAACTGGTCTGTTGCTCTGATGTCCAAAGTCCTTTTTTCAGATGAAAGTAAATTTTGCATTTCATTTGGATATCAAGGTCCCAGCGTCTGGAGGAAGAGTGGAGAGGCACTCGATCCAAGTTGCTTGCGGTCCAGTGTGGAGTTCCCACAGTCAGTGATGGTTTGGGGAGCCATGTCATCTGCTGGTGTTGGTCCACTGTGTTATATCAAGTCCAGAGTCAACGCAGCAGTCTACCAGGAAATTTTAGAGCACTTCATGCTTCCCTCTGCTGTCAAGCTTTATGGAGATGCTGATTTCATTTTCCAGCAGGATTTGGCACCTGCCCACGCTGCCAAAAGTACCAATACCTGGTTTAACCCGTTAGTGACCGCCAATACGCCTTTTAACGGCGGCCACTAACGGGCTTTATTCTGATGCATATGCCTTTTTACGGCACTGCATCAGGATAAAGTAAACCGAGCAGGGAGCGTCAAATCTCCCTGCTCTCAGCTGCCAGAGGCAGCTGAGGGCTGGGGACGTCCCTGCTCTGCCGTGTGAGATCGATATCCGTATCGATCTCACCCGTTTAACCCCTCAGATGCGGTGCACAATAGCGTGCACCGCATCTGAGTGGTTTTGGAGAGAGGGAGGGAGCTCCCTCTCTCCCCTACCGACACCCGGCGATACGATCGACGAGTGTCTGTGTCTCCAATGGCAGCCGGGGGCCTAATAAAGGCCCCCAGGTCTGCCTGGAGCGAATGCCTGTATGATCATGCCGGAGGCATGACCTAGCAGATGCCTCTCCGTTTTGAACGGACAGGCAGTAATACACTGCAATACAAAAGTATTGCAGTGTATTATAATAGCGATCGGAGAATCGCATATTAAAGTCCCCTAGTGGGACTAGTAAAAAAGTAAAAAAAAAGTTTAATAAAGTTAATTTAAAAAAAAACTGTGAAAAAAAAATTAAAAACCCAGCTTTTCCCCTTACAAAATGCTTTACTATTAAAAAACCAAAATAAAGTTAAAAAGTTATACACATTTGGTATCGCCGCGTCCGTAAAGACCCAGACTATAAATCTATTACATTATTTAACCCGCACGGTGAACGCCGTAAAAAATGTAATAAAAAAACTATGGAAAATTGCTATTTTCTGTGAATCCGGACTTAAAAAAAAATGTGATAAAAAGTGATAAAAAAGTCGCATCTACTACAAAATGGTACCAATAAAAACTACAAGTCTTCCCGCAAAAAAAAAAGCTCTCATACAACCGCATCGGCGAAAAAATAAAAACATTATGGCTCTTCAAATATGGAGACACAAAAACAAATAATTTTGAAAAAAAAGCGTTTTTACTGTGTAAAAGTAGTAAAACATACAAAAACTATACAAATTTGGTATCGTTGCAATCGTAACAACCCACTGAATAAAGTTATTGTGTTATTTATATCACACGGTAAACGGCATAGATTTAAGACGCGAAAAAGAGTGGCGAAATTTCAGGTTTTTTTCTACCCCCCCCCCCCCCCCCAAAAAAAAAAGTTAATAAAAGTTTGCTTGATTGGCCAGCAAACTCTCTTGACCTAAACCCCATAGAGAATCTATAGGGTATTGTCAAGAGGAAGATGAGACACCAGACCCAACAATGCAGACGAGCTGAAGGCTGCCATCAAAGCAACCTGGTCTTCCATAACACCTCAGCAGTGCCACAGGCTGATCGCCTCCCTGCCACGCCGCATTGATGCAGTAATTCATGTAAAAGGAGCCCGACCAAGTATTGAGTGCATATACTGTACATTCTTTTCAGTAGGCCAACATTTTGGTATTAAAATCATTTTTGAAATTGGGCTTATATAATCTAATTTTCTGAGATCCTAAATTTGGGGTTTTTATTAACTGTTGGCCATAATCATCAACATTAAAAGAAAAAAAATGCTGGAAATAGATCACCCTGTGTGTAAAAAATCTATATAATATAAGTTTCACTTTTTGAATTGAATGCCATTTCCCGTCTGACCGTAATCGGCATTAGCCATCCGATTTTCATGTACGTTAAAAAAAAATAAAAAATAAAATTGATGTTTATTCATTAGGGTTTTTTGGTCCCATCCCCCTGAAACACTAGTGCCCATGTAGATAGTGGTGCAATACCACTGTAGATAGTGCCATATTGCCCACATAGATAGTGCCAGTGCCCACATACATAGTGCCAACTGTAAATAGTGCCGCAGTTCTCCCTGTAAATAATGCCCACATAATGTCACACAGTGCCCATGTAGATAGCGCCACAGTGTCCCCTGTATATAGTGCCAATATAATGCTACAGCACCCATGTTGATAGTGCCACACCCCCTGTAGATAGCACCACCCCACTGTAGATGGCAACATCCCCCCCTGTTTTTAGCAATATCCCAGCTGCAGATAGCCCCCCCTGTAAATGGCACCCCCTTCCTGTAACTAGCACCACAGTAGCTCCCTGTAGGAGCGGAATTCCTCTGGCCGAAGATTCCCCTCCTAAAGGAAGCCCCTGATAACCATATATGGACAGTGACGTCAGGGGTTAACTCTAAAAGCAGAATCCCCTGCCAGAGCGGGGATTTTGCTCCAGGAGTATCCCCTGACATCACTGTCTATATATGGTTAGTAACTCCAGGGGCTTCTCCAGTAGCGGAATCTCCGACACAGCGATCTGACACTGGGAATTCCGCTTATAGAGAGAGCCGCTGACCTCATTGTGCATATATGGATAGTGACACCAGGGGCTTCTCCAGTAGCGCTATCCCCGGCCAGAGTGTTAGCCGGGGATTCCACTCCTAGAGAGAGCCACTAACGTCACTGTCCAAATGGGCAGTGATGTTAGGGGCTCTCTCTAGAAGCGGAATCCCCAGCCAGTGCGATCTGACACCGGGGATTCCGCTCCTAGAGTCAGTTCAGGTGGTGCTATCTACAGCGGGGGGGTTGCGATCTGCAGGGGGGATTGCACTATCTACAGCGGGGATGGAAAGACGGCGGGGGCTCCCTCTAGGAGGGGAATCCTCGGCCAGAGCGCTGGCCGGGGATTCCGATGCTGGAGGGAGCTTATGTGGCACTATCTACAGAGGGTTTTGCACTGCCTACAGGGGGTGGAGGGTGTATTCTGGGGCTCTCAAATCCAGGGTCAACATGAGTTCTGTGCTACTCACACTAAAGCAGCACTGCACTCATTATACTGGTTCCAGGCTGTCAACGTTTATTCACGTGCTAACTGCACGGGGCATCGGCAGTTAGAACGTATATAGCCATATGGCAGTAGTGAAGGGGTTAAGTGACTTTCTTCAGGTGGCAGACATGATATCTGTAAAGATAAAAAAAATGTGCGCAAGTGAATTGTTAGAACAATAACATTTAAAGAGATTTCTATTTACAATCTAATAAGATATATATTGATGTTTAGTAGAAGGAACCACTTATACCGGGGCAGGTGGGTCCTAATCTACATCACCTAGAATGTATTGAGTCGCCTGATCCATTGTAGTTTCCTGGTCATCCTACAATGGATCAGGAGACTCAATCCTTTAAATCCGAATAGTGCTGCCTATTTACGTCTTTTTGTCTAGAGGGACAGTGGTCTGTTCCCTAAGGCTTGTAGCCCCTTCCATCTAAGCCTGTGCAGCTGGATTCTATTTTTGTGTAATTGTGTGTGTCTTAACTATATGAACTGCCTGGTGGTCAGGTCACTCACAGGAGAAGGGGGTCACATACTATTGTACTTAATTGTATCCGCATCCTTAGGAGGCGGATACAATTTGAAAGGGCCGGCGAGGCAAGGGAACAATCCATTCCCTGTCATCATTTGGCGCTTTTCTTGTGATGCAGGCGGCGCTATGACGTAATCACGCCGCATGCGTCCTTCAACTGGAGCACGACTGGTCAGAAACGACCAGGCCGGCATCACTAGATTAGAGGATGGTGCAGGAATGCCACAAGGTGAATGATCACTAACCTGGTTACTAGCGACTATTTACCTACTTTTGAAAATGAATAACTCCTAGCGCAGGAACTCCTTTGTATCTGAAGTCCCTGCACTAGGTCTATTTGGTGATGCACGCACTCAGGATGCCCCGAAATTCTGATGCATCTCGGGTGATCCTGCACCCCATACAGGCCTCAGTAAACTAAGCAGTGACCGCTCTAAGCTGTGATTAATGAGTTTACATAAGGTGGTGCTCGATTACCCAGGGATAACTTGTGACTACGTGATGTAAGCTAACCAATGACAACTTAGTGCTGTCACTGCTTAGTTTACTGTTGCAGAGAACTGACATTGCAGCTCTAGCGCTGGACACAGGAAAGGTAAGCATAATTGTTTTTTGCTTTTTTTGTGTGTTACTAATGTTTTTTTTTTTTTTTTTACAGGTTCGGTTTGAGGACTATTTCGATTACAGCGTTATTTTAAAATTTTTATTAAAATGGTGTGTGTGTGTGTGCATTTTTACCGGTGAAAAGGCTAGCACCATTGTTACCTCAATACCCACCGCCACCAGGGGTACTGGGGAAGAGCCAGGTACGATCTAGTACCCGTCCATCTATCGTGATGGTAGCACACTTGGGTGGCCGCAGGCTGTTAACATTAGGCTAAGAAAGCCCAAATACCGAGGACCTTCCCACCCTAGTAATTCTAGGCTGCTGCTGTGTTGAAAAATGCTGCTAAATATGAAAATAAATTACGAAAAAAAGACTACGTGGGGTCCCACTCCATTTTTCATAACTAGCCAAATATAACACCGCCATAGTGTTTGGGCGTTCCCAGCCTAGTAATACCAGCATTCGGCCGCCCCAGTGCCTGACCATCACTTCAGATGGTTGGTTACTAGATTGAACCTTGGAGACGGTGGGTACCGGGGTAATAATGGGAGCTTAGTGTTAACCTTTTCACCGGCTGCTACTAAGCCCCGCCTTAGTAGTGGACGCTGTCGATTAGACAGCGGCTATTGCTAAGGCAGCAGTAAAAAAACAAACAATTCTTTTTTAATTGAATTAATACCCCCCTCACAACTCTCGTTAACCATTTTATTTATGAAAAAAAAAAAGCAGTCATCGAAGGGGTCCTTAAATCCGAAGTAGTCCAACTACCGAACCTGTAAAAAAAACACACAAACACAAGAAAACAAAACAATAATAAAAACGCAAAACATTTTTAAGGCCTCATTCACAACACGTTTATTGTGTATGTCGGAAAAGCTCCCGACGCACACAATGAACGTGTTCATAGGACTCCGTTTTCCCAATGGAAACCAATAGTTTGCCCTTTTGGCCTCCGTCTGGTTGGTATGTTTGCATACCTTCTTTTTTTTTTTTTCTTTAAGGACTACGATAATCCATTCTGAGGGAACCCACAAAAACGTACATCACACGGAATACTATTTTTTTAACATGAGAGCCTATCCGTCACAAGTATACGTTAAACGTATATATCTGGGAGCTTCCGACATGGCTGTCCAATGTCGAGTGATTCCATGGGCTTCCCCAGACCCGGAAACTCCAGGCAGAGCGCTAATAGAGACTCTGCTCCGGGACTCCGGCCCTGGTAAAGCACTTGGCGTCACAGTCCATATATGGACTGTGATGTCCAGTGCAAATCTGGAGTCCTAGGCAGGGTGCCAGCAGAGGCTCTGCTCAGGAACTACAGCTCAGGGAAGCACCTGAAATCACTAGCCATATATGGACAGTGAAGTCAGGAGCAGTGCTGTGAATGGGTCCTTAGAGTGAGGAGGCTCGGGAGCGCGCACGTCAACGTAGAGCCTCCCCCTCGGCAACCCTTCTAAATAGAATCTGTAGCCAGCTTCTGATGTCGCTGGCTGCAAATTCCAAGTGACAGAGATCTGGGACTGTCAAAGTAAGAGAGACGGAGTACCAGGAAGAGTGGAAGGAGGACTACAGCATAGCAGGCTAACGCTTTCAATTAGGTAAGTGTTATATATTGAAAAGTTTTTTTTTTTTATTGTGTTTAAAGGAACACAAATAAAATAGTTTTTCTTTACAGGTACACTTTAAGATTATAGTTGCATGCCTCAGCTGCCCAGAGCATATGTTGTTAGGACGGAAGTCTACAGATAGGCAGCAGGAAGGGGTTCATTCTATTAATTGTCAGTCTCTTTATTTTTTAGGTTCTGTTCAACTGACCGTAATCTAATCTAGTTATGTTCACACAGTGTCACGATGTCCTCCCGCGTTCTATGCCTTCCATTCCATTAGGAGAGCATGATACTGGGTTCGATTCTGGAAGAAGTAGATCAGAAGGATCAGAAAGTAGAGAGCCCAGCAAAGTGCAAACATCTGTGAAGGAGGTTTGTTGTTAATTTGTTCAAATCCGTATTAATTTCCATTTTTGGTTATGGCTGTTTTACCAATACACACAAGTTATGGTCAATGCCTCTAACACGGATGTATTACAGATGAAATTGCATCAGTATTACTCAGGATTACTACTAATGGGCTGTCTTCTAGGCAGGAAATTGAAATACATGGGAGAGCCACTTTCAAAAATTGATGCAATATGGATGAGTTACTGATGAAATAAAGATGTAGTGCGGATCACATCCATATTTTAATCATTCTCCATACACTTCATTGGGCATTTTCCATCCGCAAAACGGATGAAAGTGGTGCATGCTTTGGTCTTAAAATACACACGTATTTTATAAGCCCATGTGAATACTCCTAGATTAACGTTCGCTCCATAATGACAGAAAAAAACCCAGATAGAAAGAATACTGATAAAAATATGGTCCTGTGAAAGGAGCATTTCGGTAACTTTCTTTGTCTTTTAAAGATACTGCAATTTTATCTTCATTCTATGAAAAGGGGCATACTAGTCTGCCTATTTTTAAATTCAGTCAATACGTAAAATCACGTTGCAAGAGAAAAAAAAATTGGTGATCTAAGGGTGAGTTCACACTGAGTTTTTTGCAGGAGGAAAATCTGTTCTAAATTTGCGTTTGGAATTTTGCGGCAGATTTCCTCTGCCTGCACGCTGATTTTCGCTGTGTTTTTCGCCCGCGGCCGTTGAGCGCCGCGGGAATAAAACGCAGTGAAATACGCTTTCTCTGGCTCCCATTGATGTCAGAGGCGTAAGCGCCCGAAGATAGGGCATGTCCCTACTGTGTGTGCATGTGTGTGTGTGTGTGTGTGTGTGTGTGTGTGTGTATATGTAATATATATATATATATATATATATATATATATATATATATATATATATATATATATATAAAATGCCCCTTTAGTGCCCCCATACAGTATAATAATATTTTAATAATATTATAACCCCTTCAAGGACGTAGTATTTTGTCCTCTACTTTTGCCCAGACAGTATTATATCCCCTTAGTGCCATACACAGTATATTCCCCCCTGTAGTTCCCCTACACAATATAATGTCCACTTAGACCTCCACACAGTATAATGCCCCCCTCCCCTGGCTGCCACACACAGCCCCCCCTGTAGATTGTGCTCGACAGCCTCCCTGTACACAGTTCCATAATCCCCCACCTCCTCTTTGTAGACAGTGCCATACAGCCCCCCACCTCCCCCTTGGAGGTAGTGCCACACAACCCCCTTGGAGGTAGTGCCACACAACCCCCTTGGAGGTAGTGCCACACAACCCCCTTGGAGGTAGTGCCACACAACCCCCTTGGAGGTAGTGCCACGCAGCCCCCTTGGAGGTAGTGCCACGCAGCCCCCTTGGAGGTAGTGCCACGCAGCCCCCTTGGAGGTAGTGCCACGCAGCCCCCTTGGAGGTAGTGCCACGCAGCCCCCTTGGAGGTAGTGCCACGCAGCCCCCTTGGAGGTAGTGCCACGCAGCCCCCTTGGAGGTAGTGCCACACAGCCCCCTTGGAGGTAGTGCCACACAGCCCCCTTGGAGGTAGTGCCACACAGCCCCCTTGGAGGTAGTGCCACACAGCCCCCTTGGAGGTAGTGCCACACAGCCCCCTTGGAGGTAGTGCCACACAGCCCCCTTGGAGGTAGTGCCACACAGCCCCCTTGGAGGTAGTGCCACACAGCCCCCTTGGAGGTAGTGCCACACAGCCCCCATGGAGGTAGTGCCACACAGCCCCCATGGAGGTAGTGCCACACAGCCCCCATGGAGGTAGTGCCACACAGCCCCCATGGAGGTAGTGCCACACAGCCCCCATGGAGGTAGTGCCACACAGCCCCCATGGAGGTAGTGCCACACAGCCCCCATGGAGGTAGTGCCACACAGCCCCCATGGAGGTAGTGCCACACAGCCCCCATGGAGGTAGTGCCACACAGCCCCCATGGAGGTAGTGCCCCGCCCCTTCCTGTACATAGCGCCATTGTAGGTCCCTGAAGGAGCAGAATCCCCCTGTGGCCGGGGTTCTGCTCCTGGTCGGAGCGCTTGATGTCTGTCCATATATGGACAGTGACGTCAATGGCGTCTCCTGGATCCGAATCACCGTGCCAGCAACGCTGTGGGGGTGCCATCTGCGGAAACTGCAAATAACCTCCTTCTCACATGCATTTCACACTGAGGAGGAGAGAAAGCACGGCTGTGGTTCAGAAGAGTTTCTCGGAACCCCTGTTGGAAATCACTGGCCTAGTAGATAGCAGGGCTGGGAGATACCTCCCTTCTCTGCAATAGTGTTCAATAGTATCTGCGTCCTTAGGACTCAGATACTACTGAATGTGGCATCGTTGCCGCTGTAGCAGCCACGGCGGATTCTATCGGCGCCGCTGGCCATGGGGGGCGTGCCCGGTGTCGCCGCTAGCAGCCGCTTTGGCTGCTACAGCGGTAGCAACGCCACTGAGAGAAGTCCCCGGGAGGAAAGGCAGCTGCTGAGTCGTCGGGCCTGGGCCCTTCTGAAACACAAGCAGGGGAAGGGAGCCAGCACAGCGCCCTCTTCCACCTGCTGGAGTGATACACCCTGTGCAATGGCACTGCTCGCACACCCCAAAGGCCGGCCCTGCATATATATTTGATCAGTACAATCCAACAAAATGAAGCAAAACGTGTATACAGGTGCAAGGAAGCCTAAGACTGCAAACAATACAATAACCAAACATGCCGACAGCACTCTGCGAACATCAATGCCACCTAAACACTATAAATAGATAAATATGCATTGCTACTGAATCTACTTAAAATAGTGAGGTTCTTAGCGCACATTAGGATCAAATTGTTTGAGCCCACCTGCCACGACAAGAAATCTTTTAGGGTGGAAAAATAAAGAACAAAAATAATGTGGCTGCATAAATATGCACACCCTTAAACGAATACTTTGTTGATTCACCCTTTGACTTTATGCCCGCAATCAGTCTTTTTGGGTAGAAGTCTATCAGCAATGGCACATCTCGACTTGCCCACTCTTCCTAGCAAAAGTGCTCCAAATCTGTCAGATTGCGAGGGCATCTCCCGTGTGCAGCCCACAGATTTCCAATGGGATTCAGGTCTGGGTTCTGGCTGGGCCATTCCAAAACATTGATCTTCTGGTGAAGCCATTCTTTTATTGATTTGTAGGTATGCTTTGGGTCGTTGTTGTGCTGAAAGGTAAAATTCCTCTTCAGCTTTTTAGCAGAGGCCTGCAGGTCCTGTGCCAATATTGACTGATATTCGGAACTTCATAATTCCATCCACCTTGACAAAAGCCCCAGTTCCAGCTGCAGAAAAACAGCTCCAAAGCATAATGCTGTCTCCACCATGCTTCACTGTGGGTATGGTGTTCTTTTGGTGAGGTGCAGTGTTGGCTTTGCTCCAAACATAGCTTTTGGAATTACGGCCCTAAAGTTAACCCCTTAATGACCAGCCTATTTTAGACCTTAATGACCAAGAGCTATAACTTTTTTTTATTTTTGCATCGACATAGCTGAATAAGGTCTTGTTTTTTGCGGGACAAGTTGTATTTTTTAATAGTACCATTTTGGGGTACATATTTATTGATTAACTTTTATTAACTTTTTTTGGGGGGGGAATAGAAAAAAAACAGAAATTTCGCCACTCTTTCACGTCCTAAATCTACGCCGTTTACCGTTTGGTATAAATAACACAATAACTTTATTCAGCGGGTTGTTACGATTGCAACGATACCAAATTTGTATAGATTTTGTTTGTTTTACTACTTTTACACTGTAAAAACACTTACCTTTTTTTCAAAATTATTTGTTTTTGTGTGTCTATTTTTGAAGAGCCATAACTTTTTCTTATTGTTCTACCAATGCAGTTGTATGAGGGCTTTGTTTTTTTTTGCGGGAAGACTTGTAGTTTTTATTGGTACAATTTCGTAGTAGATGCGACTTTTTGGTCACTTTTTATCACGTTTTTTTTTTTTTAAAGTCCGGATTCACACAAAACACCAATTTTTCCATAATTTTTTTTTACGCCGTTCACCGTATGGATTAAATAATGTAATAGCTTTATAGTCGGGGTCGTTACGGACGCGTCGATACCAAATATGCTTAACTTTTTTCACTTTTTGTTTTTTTAATAGTAAAGCCGTTTATAAGGGGAAAAAGTGGGTTTTTCATTTTTTTTTCACTTTTTTTTTGTTAACTTCATTGAACTTTTTTTTTTTTTTTTTTTTTTACTAGTCCCACTAGGGGAATTTAATATGCGATCATCCGATCGCTATTATAATACACTGCAGTACTTTTGGATTGGTTTAAAACAGACAGGCATTTGCTAGGCCATGCCTCTGGCATGACCTAGCAGGCATTCACTACAGGCAGACCTGGGGGCCTTTATTAGGCCCCCGGCTGCCATCGGAGACACAGACACTTGGTGATTTTATCGCCGGATGTCGGTGGGATGAGAGGGAGCTCCCTCCCTCTCTCCAAAACCACTCAGATGCGGCGCACGCTATTGAGCGCCGCATCTGGTGAGATCGATACTAATATCGATCTCACACGTTACCTCTGGTAGCTGAGAGCAGGGAGATTTAACGGCTCCCTGCTCTGTTTAGTTAGTCTGCAGCGCCATAAAAAAGCTTATGCATCAGAATAAAGCCCATTAGAGGCCCGCGTGAAAAGCCGTATTGGCGGTTACTAACTGGTTAAACCTTGGTCTCATCAGACCATGACACGTTTTCCCACATGCTTTTGGCAGACTTGATGTAGGTCTTTGCAACCCATAGCTGGGCTGGGATGTTTTTCTTTGTTAGAAAAGGCTTCAGTCTGGCCACCCTACCCTAAAGGCCAGACGTATGAAAAATATGGGAGACGGTCACAACCTGTACCTGCCAGAAAGTTCTGCAGCTTCTTTAATGTTGTTGTAGGCCTCTTGGTGGCCTCCCGGACTAATTTTCATCCTGTCTTTTCATCAAGTTTTGAGGGACCTCCAGTTCTTGGTATTGTCACTGTTGTGCCAAATGTAATCCACTTCTTGATGACAGCCTTCACTGTGTTCCATGGTATATGTAATGCCTTGGAAATTCTTTGGTACCCTTCTCCTGACTGATACCTTTCAACAATCAGATCCCTTTAATGTGTTGTAAGCTTATTACGGACCACCATGGCTTTTGCTGTCAGATGCATTAAAGAAAATATCAGGAAAATCCTAATAAAACAGCTGAGCTTTATATGAGATTACTCAGAATCACTTTAACCCCTTTAGGACCCAGCCTGTTTTGGCCTTCAGGACACAGCCGACTTTTTTTTCAAATCGGGCATGTGTTACTTTGTGGTAATAACATCGGAATGCTTTTACCTATCCAAGCGATTCTGAGATTGTTTTCTCATGACATGTTGTACTTTGTTAGTGAAAAAAATGTGGTCGATAATTTCGGTATTTATTTCTGAAAAAATGTGCAAAAATTAGCATTTTTCTAAATGTAAACGTATCTGCTTGTAAAACAGATCGTAATACCACGCAAATTAGTTACTAGTTAACATTTCCCATATGTCTACTTTGTTTGCATCGTTTTTTGAACGTCCTTTTATTTTTCTAGGACGTTACAAGGCTTAGAACTTTAGCAGCAATTTCTCATATTTTAAAGAAAATTTCAAAAGGCCATTTATTCAGGGACCAGTTCAGTTCTAAAGTGGCTTTGAGGGCCTTATATGTTAGAAAATCCCCAGAAGTCACCCCATTTAGAAAACTCTCCTACATAATCTGATTGGCGCTGTAATGTAGATAACAGCAGTGGTTTTTATTTTGAAAAACGATCGTCTTTGACCAAGTTATGAGCAATTTTCGATTTACGCTAATGACTTTCTTAATAGACAACTGGGCGTGTTTTTACTGATTGGTCAGCGTCATACACTCCTCTGTACAACGCCCAGTTGGTAAAAAGTAAAAACACGCCCAGTTGTCTATTAAGAACTTTATTCTTCGGTTCGGTACGATTACGGCGATACCGTATGAATATAGATTTTTTTTTTTTATGTTTTGCAGCGTTTGCGCAATATAATCACTTTTTTTTATAAAATTTATTTTCTGTGTCCCCATATTCTGAGAGCCATAACTTTTTTCATTTTTAGTCAAGCTGTGTAAGGGCTTGTTTTCTGCGGGACGGGTTGTAGTTTTTTTATCTGTACTATTTTCGGGTACATGCAACTTTTTGATCACTTTTTATTCTCTATTTTTGGAGGGGTGGTATCCAAAAAATAGCGATTCTGGTGTAGTTTTTGATTTATTTTTTTATTTTTGGGTGGTTTCATCGTGCGGCAAAAATTACGTTCCGAATGCGGCGATACCAATTATGTGTACTTTTTTTTTAATGTGTTCATTTTTTTCCTATGATAAGTCTTAGGCTGGGTTCCCACGAGCACATTAACGTCCATAATGGACGGACGTTTTTCGGCCGGAAGTCCCGGACCGAACTCAGTGCAGGGAGCCGGGCTCCTAGCATCGTAGTTATGTACGACGCTAGGAGTCCCTGCCTCTCCGTGGAACTACTGTCCCGTACTGAAAACATGATTACAGTACGGGACAGTTGCCCTGCAGCGAGGCAGGGACTCCTTGCATCGTACATAACTGTGATGCTAGGAGCCCGGCTCCCTGCAGTGTGTTCGGTCCGGGGCTTGTGGCCAAAATACGTTCCGTCCATTACGGACGTCACATGCTCGTGTGAACCCAGCCTTACTCTGCAATATCGAGTGCACACTAATTTATGCAAAACACATGCGGGGTTAACATGCTCACTACACCCCCTAGGTGAATACCTTGAGGGGTGTAGTTTCCAAAATGGGGTCACTTTTTCGGGGGTTTCCACTGTTTTGGTCCCACAGGGGTTTTGCAAATGCGATATAGCGACCAGAAACCAATCCAGCGAAGTCTGTACTCCGAAAGCCAAATGGTGCTCCTTCCCTTCTGAGCCCTGCCGTGTGCCCAAAAATTAGTTTATGACCACAAATGGGGTATTGCCGTACTCGGGAGAAATTGCTTTACAAATGTTGGGGCTCTTTTTCTCCTTTCTTTTTTGAGAAAATTACAAATTTTGCGCTAAAGCTACCTCTTATTGGAAAATTTTTTTCATTTTCACTGACCAATTCAAGTCAAATCTATGAAACACCCGTGGGGTCAAAATGCTCACTACAGCTCTAGATTAATGCCTCTCCGTCGAACTACTGTCCCGTACTGAAAACATGATTACAGTATGGGACAGTTGTCCTGCAGCGAGGCAGGGACTCCTAGCATCGTACATAACTATGATGCTAGGAGCCCAGCTCTCTGCACTGAGTTCGGTCCGGGACTTCCAGCCGAAATACATCCGTCCATTACGGACGTTAATGTGCTCGTGTGAACCCAGCCTAATAGGAAAAACCGCATTTTTTGTTTATATAACTTATAACTTTTATTTGTACACTTTTTTTAAAACATTTTTATAACTTTTTTTTTTTTTTTTTTACTTGTACCACTAGGGGACATCTAGACTTGCTGCTTTGTTCGCTGCTAGAGTACATTACACTACCTATGTAGTGTAATGTATTCTCGCTGTCATTGTGGCGTGACAGTCACACTGACAGGAAGCCACGGAGGACCGGCCGGAGGCTGCTCCTCCGAGGCCTCTGTACATGGCAACCCAGAGGCCATTGTCTGGCCTCCGATTGCCACGACAAGCATCGGCAGGTCCCACAATCACTTTGTGGGGGCTGCCAATGTGCTTCAAACCTCTTAAATGGGGTGATCGCAATCGGTCGCCGCATTTAAGGGGTTAATTGCCAAAATTAGCGGTGATGGTCCGCTGACCGGCAAGACTGGAGTGGCTCCAGTTCCAGGACACTGTCAAGACTCTGTGCGCCGGGAACCGCTTCGCAACTGTACGTCCTGGTGTGGGAAGCAAGCCCTCTGCAGGATGTACAGTTGCGGCGCAGCGTGGGAATAGGTTAAATAATGGCAGCTGTGTACTGACTACTATTTAACATGAGTTTAAATGTGATTGGCTAATTCTGAACACAAGAAGATCCCCAATTATAAGAGGGTGTTCACACTTATGCAACCACATTATTGTAGTTTTGTTTATTTTTTTTTCTCCTCTAAAAGATTTCAGTTTTCAATGGAATTGTATAGATTATGGGTCACATTAAAGGTGGAATTAGTAACAGGGGTGTGTAGCGTTTGACCCGGCGCTTTGTTGATAGTCATAGCGTAACGTGAACTGACAGGAAACTGTACACATTTAAAACTGAAGGGAAAATTATTTGGAATGAGTAGGATTCGGGATATTAAAATGCTATCATCTGCTCCGCATCCATTGTTTGCAACCACTCCCTTATCTATCAATCAGTATAGATGAAATTTGGAGCAGTTGCCCATAGCAAACTACCGGTGTCTATTTTTCCAACACAATACAGAATTAAAGTAAAAATGTCATTGGTTGCCATGTGTTTGTTGCTGTTGTAGTAATGCAATGTAAATGAATTTTTGAAACCATTAAATTTGCATATCTTCTTATTGAGTGAATTGATTGCGATGAAATAAAAACTAAATGTTACTTCAAGTCGACCCCTATGTTTTTCTAAAAACACTATCCGAATCGGGTCAGTCGTTTTTACGTAATGCGTTTACAAACACAGACAAAAATTATCTTAATGCATTCTGTCACTGATCCTTCATCCCCCCAATTATTTTTTCCCCCACATATTTCAATGTACAGACACGCAAAGTTTACAGTTTTATTACATGTAGATAGAAAAAAAAGTGGTGTGTTTTCTACATCCATCCAATTTTGCATCAAAACATAAAGGGTTATCCAGGATTTCAATGTTGATGGCCTACCCTTAGTATACGCCATCAATATTAAGTTGGATGGGGTCTGAATCTCGCCAATCAGCTACTTGAAGAACCTGCGGTAAACAATGAAGAGGCTAAAGTGGTTGTACAAGCGTTGTCCCTTCAAGCAGTTAATCAAAGGCGGTGCCAAGAGTCAGACCCCCACCGATCTAATATTGATGGCCTGTCCTAAGGATAGACCATCAATTTTAAAATCCTGGATAACCCCTTTAACACTTTAAAGAAAACAAAAAAGTGTCCAGAAGTCTTAAGGGCTGGTTCACACTAAGTTTTTTTTTTTTCTTACACGTTTTTTTGATGCGGAAACCGCGTCGGAAAATGCACGAAAAAACGGCCGAAAATGCCTCCCATTGATTTTAATGAGAGGCAGAGTTTTTTTTTTCCCCGCGAGCGGAAAAACCGTCTTGCGGGAAGAAGCGACATGACCTATCTTTGGGCGTTTACGTCTCTGACTTCCTATTGACATCAATGGGAGGCAGAGAAAGCGTATTTTTCGGCTGCGGGCGAAAAAACCCTGCGAAAAGCGGCGCAAAAAAAATGCAGCAAACGGCGTGCAGGCAGATGAAAATCAGCCTCAAAATTCCCGGCGTGTGAACATAGCCTAAGCCATCAGAGCCTAGTCACACAACACCCCCTAAAAATATGCAGAGTTCATAAATGGGACATATGCCTATGTCAACATTCACATACCTTCACAAAATTATGAATGCTTAAGGCCTCATGCACTCGAACGTGCTTTTGCGGCCGCAGTTCCCCTGAAAATTCACGGGAGAATTGCGGCCCCATAAATTTCTATGGGTCCATGCACACGACCGTGGTTTTCATTGTCCGTGCATTCCCCAGGAGCCTGGACCACAGAAAGAACAGGCATGCCGTGTTCTGCGGTCCAGGCTCAGAGGAAATAATGGACGCGGCCATGTGCACGGCCCACGATTTGCGGATGACACTCCCGCTGACGACCGACCCGAAAATCACGGCCGTGCACATGGCTTACGGTCGTGTTCATGAGGCCTAAGTCCAAAAAACTTTTACATCACAGAGTTGACTAATTGCCTGGTAAGGTACAGGGTGATTAGATAAAAAACTTTTCATCTTATCACTTCTTTACATGACCGTGATTTTGATCTGCAATTACAGACAGTAATTGCGGATCAAAATACTGATCCATTCCTTTCTATGTCCCACTGACACCTTCCTGTATATTTATGATCCGCAAAAATTAGGACATGTCCTAATTTTTGATTTTACGGACCGTGCTCCCATACTTTATAATGGAAGCACAGCCCGCAAATGCAGGTGACTGTTCGCGGCCGGCTATGCCCGTAATGACGGATCGGGATTATGGCTACAGCCGTGTGCAGGGAGTGTTGGGGCTTATGCATATGTAACAGATTTGCTGCAGAAAATTTCCGCAGCATTTATGCATCAACTAGAAGTCAATCTTCTGCAGAAAATCTGCACCATGTCTAGCTATTTGTACTGCGGAAAATAGTGTGGATTTTTGCTGAGGTTTTTGGTGCGTTTTTTTTAATTTATTTATTTATTTTTTATTTTTTCCAAGGGCTGTGTGAATATTTCTTCTTCCTGTGATGTCCTTTCCACCCCCAGTAAGAAATTCTGCAGCGTTTCCGCAGCAAATTACTCAGTACGCAGGAAATTAGTCCACTTTCCGGACCAATAATTAACTTTCTGCGGATCTAAAATTACGCACCGTAGGTGAATTTTTCTGCAGCGTGTGGGTGACTTTTGTTAAATCACACTCACTATGCTGCTACTGTATTTTCTGTCTGCTATTCCGGATGGAAAATATGCCGCAAATCCGTTGGGTGGACAAGCCCTAAATGTGTTAATCAGAGAGCACATATCCTCTCTGATTGGTAAGTGTGGGTTTCTACCTACCCAACACATTCAAAACTTCCTGTATTACACCCCTGGGGGCCACTTGAAGGCTGTACAGGTGGAGACTGGGTGTGATCTTCCTTCTGTCACTTGCAGCTACCCCCCCCCCTCCCTTTCTTAAGATAAGTCAGCTGACTATCTAATTTGTATCCCCCATATACATTAGTCAGCCGACTTCTCTCCTGACTGTCCCACAACGACAGATGTGAAATACATGACCGATCCTTTTTTCCCACTAGAGATAAGCCGGTCTAGCAACAGCTAATTACTCTGTCCCCATTAAAAACATGCATTCTTGGCCAAGCTATTAGCTGACCACCTAAAGTATTTAGCCGACTTTATACCAGAACCAGGAAGTACGTTTTCATCCTGCTCCCCAACTTCAAATGCGGCTCTGCTCCAAATTCATCTACAATTTGTTCCTTGCTTAGTCAAGTCCTAAACCAGTTCAACTGTAGAGGTGATGCCTTTTTTCTGTTCTGTTTTCTGCCGCTTTAATTACAGTATTGTCTCTCAGGCTTCGTTCACATCTGCGTTGAAGGCTCCTTTATCGGATTCCTCAAAAAGTGATACATCTCTATATCTTTGCATGTTTGCGTTTTGGTTTTCGCCGATTGGTCAAAACGAAAACTTCATAAAAAAAAGTTAGTCTTACATTCCTGACTTTAAAATAACAACACTGTGCCCAAAGGAAAAAAAAGGCTTTTTTTTTTTTCCAATTAAAACCATATCCGGTATTTATGTTCTGCTGCAATTTTACAAATTAGCCAATATGAGTATATTTCATTAACAGTAGTAGTAGTTTTGGTTTTATCATACACCATTGGGTTTTGTGATAATACATAAATAGTAACCAAGTAATTGGAGCATTCTAGGTATTATCTTCTCGCTTTAACCTATGTAAAATGTATTATTAACCGGCACCAACAGAATTCATCAAATGTAGCAGATCAGACTAAAGAAATCAAGTCAATATGTTCATATTCAAATTACCCTCATACTGTTGTCATGAGTAGACAATAAATTCTAGGTAGCATAGTTATACAAGTTAAAGACACGACCTGCAATTCTTAAAAAAAAACAAAACACAAACTATTTATATAAATTTTTTGTTTGTAGTAAATAGGAGTTCATGTTCTAGTTTTTTTGCATTGACATTCTGTATATTTATACATACTGTATTAATAAGGTCATATCGAAATTGTTTTTTTTTTTTATACCCCGGCCATATGCAATTAGAAACACATATCTATATTCTATATGAATTTTTTTTAATCTATCTAGTTCTCTTATTTAAACGTAGGGATTATGCCTTACAATGGTTTTGTAGAAGGACGATACAGTCGAATACAGAAGTATTTAGACAGGGATACAGCAGGGACAGTAGATGGCTTTAAAAAAGGGTTAGATAATTTCCTAGAACAAAAAAATATTAGCTCCTATGTGTAGAAATGTTTCCTTCCCTTTTCCCGTCCCTTAGTTGAACTTGATGGACATGTGTCTTTTTTCAGCCGTACTAACTATGTAACTATGATACAAAGTTAAACCCTTAACCCCTTCCCGCTCCTGGACTTACTATTAGGTCATAGTAACTATAGCGTTCGCGCTCCATGACCTAATAGTACGTCTCGGGAGTAACAGCCGTTTCGGCCGTCCTCCCGACACATACAGGAGCTGTGACAGCTGCTGTCTTGTTCAGCAGCTGTCACAGCTCCTACAGCGGGGACCGATCGCTGTGTCCCCGCTGATTAACCCCTTAAAAGCCGCGTTCTATAGAGATCGCAGTTTTTTAGGGGTTAAGCTGCCATCGCCGGCCTGCTACACGATAGCGGCCAAGGATGGTGACTATGGCAACCGGACACCAAACAATGGCGTCCGGCTATGCCATAGACGGAAGCCTAGACCCACTAAGCTTGCTGTCAGCGAGTAGCTGATAGTTCTAATACACTGCACTACGCATGTAGTGCAGTGTATTAGAATAGCGATCAGGGCCTCCTGCCCTCATGTCCCCTAGTGGGACAAAGTAATACAGTAAAAAAGATGTGTAAAAATAAGAAAAGTAAAAATCCCCCTTTTTCCCTTATCAGTCATTTATTATTAATAAAAATATATAAGCAAACAAATAAACTATACATAATTGGTATTGCCGCGTCCGTAACGGCCTGAACTACAAAATAATTTCGTCGTTTATCCCGCACGGTGAACGCCGTAAAAGAAAATAATAAGAAACCGTACCACAATAACAATTGTTTGGTCACTTCACCTCCCAAAAAATGGAATAAAAAGAGATCAAAAAGTCGCATGTACCGAAAAATGGTACTGATTGAAACTACAGTTCGTTACGCAAAAAATAAGTCCTCGCACAGCTTTATTGATGGAAAAATAAAAACGTTATGGCTCTTAGAATAAAGTAACACAAAAAGTGAATGATTTTTTACCAAACGTATTATTTTGTGCAAACGCCATAAGACATTAAAAAAAACTAAACATCTGGTATCGCCGTAATCGTATCGCCCCGCAGAATAAAGAGTATGCCATTTATAGCGCACGGTGAACGCTGTAAAAAAAATAGAATAAAAAAACAATAGTAGAATTGCTGTTTTTTAGTCACCACGCCACCTAAAAATAGAATAAAAACTGATCAAAAAGCCGCATGCACCCCAAGAAAACTACAATGGATTCCTCAGGGGGTCTAGTTTCCAAATTGGGGTCACTTTTGGGGGGTTTCCAATGTTTTGGCACCACAAGACCTCTTCAAACCGGACATGGTGCCTAATAAAAAAGAGGCCTCAAAATCCACTAACTTTCTACATGCTGTTGTGAATACTTTGAGGGGTCTAGTTTCTAAAATGGGGTGTTTGATAGGGGTTTCTAATATATGGGCCCCTCAAAGCAACTTCAGAACTGAACTGTAACCTAAAAAAATAAATAAATGAGGCAATACTTCTTACATTATACTGATAATGAGCCGTGCCCACCCCGAGATGACCCCAGTTTTGACCGTTTGTATAAACAGAGACCCCTATTAGACCGTTTCAGTGCCGGTTTTCCAAAGCATTCACCCCCAAGAAGTGTATTTCTATTGAGGAGTCCCTGGTACATTTTAAAGGGAGGGTTCAATTCCACCAGTACCTGCCGGGTAAGAGGGCAAGGTATGGCGTGAAGATGTCTAAGCTGTGCGAGAGTGCATCAGGGTATACCTACAGGTTTAGGATATATGAAGGAAAGGCCACCCCCAAAACAGACTGCATCCTGGACTACAGTAGGTACATGGGAGGGATGGACTTGTCAGATCAAATCCTGAAGCCCTACAGCGCCATGCGGTGTGGTATAAGAAGCTGGCCGGGCACATCATACAGATGGCTTTGTACAATGCGTACGTGCTACGTTGATGTGCAGGCCAGACGGGAACTTTCCTGGAATTTCAAGAGGTGATTATCAAGAACCTAATCTTTAGGGACCAAGAAGGGGGGGCACCCAGTACTTCTGGAAGCGGGGCCACACGCATCGTACCAGGGCGGCAACACTTTCCAGGAGAAGTTCCCCAAACTTGCAAGAAGGGAAAAAGTCAAAAGAGGTGCAAAGTCTGCTATAAGGGATGACACAATATATCAATGTGACACGTGTCCCGAATAACCAGAGCTCTGTATGAAAGAGTGTTTTAAAATTTATCATACATCCCTTGGTTTATAATTTACCCCAATTTTACTAACCCTGATGCACTCCGCACAGCTTATCCCCCCTCGTCTTTCCCCTCTGAGCCCTGCTGTGTGCCCAGGCAGCTGATAACAGCCATATGTAGGGTATTGCCATACCCGGGAGAACCCACATTACAGTTTATGGGGTGTAGGTCTCCGATCAAAATGCTCACTACACCTCTAGATGAATGCCTTAAGGGTGTAGTTTTTAAAACGGGGGCACTTCTTGCGGGTTTCAACTGTACTGGTACCTCAGGTGCTTCTGCATACATGACTTCGCACTAGAAAATCCCCAGTAGGCCAAATGGTGGTCCTTTCCTTCTGAGCCCTCCCATGGGCCCAAACGGCAGTTTATCACCACAAATGGGGTTTTGCGGCACTCAGAACAAATTGCGCAACAGAATGGGGTATTTTGTTTCTTGTGAAAATAAGAAATTTTCAGCCAAAACTACATATTTGAAAAAAATAATTTTGTTTTCATTCCCAGCCCAATTTAAATAAGTTCTGTGAAAAAACTATGGGGTCAAAATGGTCACAACACCCATAAATGAATTCCTTGAGGGGTGTAGTTTCCAAAATGGGGTCACTTCTGGCGGGTTTCCATTGCTTTGATACCTCTGATTCTCTTCAAATGCGACATGGCACCCGAAAACCAATCCAGCAAAATCTGTACTCCAACAAACACATAGCGCTCCTTTCCTTCTGAGCCTTCCCATGAGCCAAAACGGCAGTTTATCACCACAAATGGGGTATTGCCACACTAAGGACAAATTGGGCAACAAAATGGGGTATTTTGTTCCCTGTGAAAATAAGAAATTTTGATCACAAATGACATTTTATTGGAAAAAACTATATTTTTTTCATTTCACAGCCCAATTCAAATACGTGCTGTGAAAAAACTGTGCCGTCAAAATGGTAACAACAACCATAAATGAATTCCTTGAGGGGTGTAGTTTCCAAAATGGGGTCACTATTGGGGGATTCCTACTGTTTTGGCACCTCAATACCGCTTCAAACCTGGCATGCTGCCTAAAATATATTCTAATAAAAAAGAGGACTCAAAATGCACTAGGTGCTTCTTTGCTTCTAGGGCTTGTGTTTTAGTCCACGAGCGCAGTAGGGCCACATGTGGGACATTTCTAAAAACTGCAGAATCTGGACAATACATATTTAGTAGTGTTTCTCTGGTAAAACCTTCTGTGTTACAGAAAAAAAAATGAATAAAATTGAAACCGGAAGTCGCGGCCGGACAGTAATATTACTACTTCCGGTCGCGGCTTCCGGACTTGTGCACATGGAGCAGCGGCAGCAGACGGAGCGGATGGACCGGATTGAGCGGCGGCGACTGGAGCAGGTAAGGGATTTCTATGTATGTTTGTGTTTCAGTGTGTGTTTACTACTGTATGTAAACCTACTACACTGTGTGTTAGCTCAAAAAATGGCGACACACAGTGTAGGAGGTTAGACCGTTCAAACCCCTCGTTTCTCCCGGCACTAGCCAGGATAAAGGAGGGGGGGATTCTGAGAGCTCACTAGAGCGAGGGATTTTTACCCAATTTTGCAGCATAAAGCAATGTGGTTGCTTTACCACATGCAATGCTGCAATTTTGGGAATGGCTCCATCTAGTGACCAGCAATGGAAAATATTATAAATTAGAATCCAATTGAATCCAATTTATAATATTTTCTGACTCGTGAAAAAAAAAAAAAAAAATTAGAACAATGTTTAATCACCTACACACTAATTGTTTAACTAAAAAAAACAAACCTGTTTTGCTGGCAACACATTCCCTTTAAGGGGTTAAGGACGCAGCCTAGTTTGGGCCTTAAGGCTCAGAGCCCATTTTTCAAATCTGACACATTTCACTTTATGTGGTAATAACGTCGGAATACTTAAACCTATCCAAGCGATTCTGGGATTGTTTTCTCATGACACATTGGGCTTTATGTTAGTGGTAAAATTTGGATGATATATTCAGTGTTTATTGGTGAAAAATTGCAAAATTTAGAGAATCTATAAAAAATAGAATTTTTCAGAATTTAAATGCATCTGCTTGATGGTTATACAACCCGAAATAGTTACTAGTTCACATTTCCCATATGTCTACTTTAGATTGGCTTAGTTTTTTGAACATTCTTTTATTTTTCTTGGACGTTGCAAGGCTTAGAACATAAACAGCAGTTTCTCATATTTTTAAGAAAATTTCAAAAGCCTTTTTTTTAAGGTACCTGTTCGGTTCCGAAGTGGCTTTGAGGGGCCTATGTATTAGAAACCCAGATAAAACACCATTTTGAAAACTAGACCCCTCAAAGTATTCAAAACAGCATTTAGAAAGTTTATTTAACCCTTTAGGCATTTCACAGGAATTAAAGCAAATTTCTGTAACACAGAAGGTTTTACCAGAGAAACACTACTAAATACGTGTTGCCCAGATTTTGCAGTTTTTAGAAATGTCCCACATGTGTCTCTAGTGTGCCACTAGACTAAAACACAAGCCCCAGAAGCAAAGAAGGACCTAGTACATTTTGAGGCCTCTTTTTTTATTATGATGTTTTAGGCAGCATGCCAGGTTTGAAGAGGTGTTGAGGTGCCAAAACAGTAGGAATCCCCCAAAAGTGACCCCATTTTGGAAATTACACCCCTCAAGGAATTAATTTATGGTTGTTGTTACCATTTTGACCCCACCGTTTTTACACAGCACGTATTTGAATTGGGCTGTGAAATTAAAAAAATGAAATATTTTCCAATAAGATGTCATTTTTCATCATTTGTGGCGATAAACTGCCGTTTGGGCGCATGGGAGGCCTCAGAAGGGAAGGAGAGCTGTGTGTTCTTTGTAGTGCAGATTTTGCTGGATTGGTTTTTGGGTGCCATGTCGCATTTGCAGAGCCCCAGAGGTATCAAAGCAATTGAAACCCACCAGAAGTGACCCCATTTTGGAAACTACACCCCTCAAGGAATTCGTTTATGGGTGTTGTGACCTTTTTGACCCCATAGTTTTTTCACAGAACTTATTTGAATTGGGCTGGGAATTAAAACAAAATTAATTGTTTCCAATAATATGTAGTTTTAGCTAAAAATTTCTTATTTTCACAAGATCTAAAATGCTAAATTTTATTGCCCAATTTGTTCTGAGTGTGGCAATACCCCATTTGTGGTGATAAACTGCCGTTTGGGCCCATGGGAGGGACCACCATTTGGCATACTGGAGATTTTCTGGTGCGAAGTTATGTATGCAGAAGCCCCTGAAGTACCAGTACAGTTGAAACCCCCAAGAAGTGACCCCGTTTTAAAAACTACACCCCTTAAGGTATTCATCTAGAGGTGTAGTGATAATTTTGACCGGAGACATACACCCCATAAACTGTAATGTGGGTTCTCACGGGTATGGCAATACCCTCAATGTGGCTGTTAGCTGCCTGGGCACACAGCAGGGCTCAGAAGGGAAAGGTGAGGGGGATAAGCTGTGCGGAGTGCATCAGGGTAAGTAAAACTGGGGTAGATTAAAAATCAAGGGATGTATGATTTATTTTAAAACACTCTTTCATACAGAGCCTTGGTTTTTCGGGACGTGTCACATTGATATATTGTGTCCTCCCTTATCCCCCTCTTATAGCAGACTTTGCACCTCTTTTGACTTTTTCCCTTCTTGCCAGTTTGGGGAACTTCTCCTGAAAAGTGTTGCCCTGGTACGATGCGTGTGGCCTCGCTTCCAGAAGTACTAGCTTCCGTCGAAGGCATAGCCGGACGCCATTGTTAGGTGTCCGGTTGCCGTAGTCCCCATCGCCGGCCGTTATCGCGTAGCAGGCCGGCGATGGTAGCCTAAGAAGCCACGATCGCTATTGAATGCAGCTTTTAAGGGGTTAATCAGTGGGACACAGCAATCGGTCCCCGCTATAGGAGCTGCGGCAACCGCTGTACAAGATAGCAGCTGTCACAGCTCCTGCATGTGTCGGGAAGATGGCCGAAATTGCCGTTACTCCCGTGACGTACTATTCCGTCATGGAGCGCAAACGGGATTGTTTCCATGATGGAATAGTACGTCACTGAGCGTTAAGGGCTTAATACTAGCCTCTGTACGCCACCTCATTGAATTTAAGATAAAACCATAAAGATGTGATTTAAGTTTCGAGTTTTGGCTTTAAATGAAGGCGTTTAACAAAAATATGACATAACACGTTTAGGAATTACAGCCATTTTTTACATTTCTCCTCCATTTTCAGAGACTTAAAAGTAATCAGACAATTGACTGTTAAGCAGTTTCATGGCCGGGTGTGGCCTGTTCCCTACTTATTTCATGACAAATTAAGCAGATAAAATGTCTGGTGCTGATTTCAAGTGTTGAATTTGCATCTGGTTGTTGTTCATAGGAACTCTGACTATGCAGTTTAAAGAGGTGTCCGTGCAAGTGAAGGAGACCATTAGGCTGAAAAAAAGCAAAATAA
The DNA here is from genome assembly GCF_050947455.1 of Rhinoderma darwinii. NCBI lineage: Eukaryota > Metazoa > Chordata > Amphibia > Anura > Rhinodermatidae > Rhinoderma > Rhinoderma darwinii. Next base: position 307,699,239 of record NC_134688.1, read on the forward strand.
ACCTATCGGAGAGATAGAAACTTTAGGATTCGCAAATTAACAATTTGGTACTTTCTTAAAACGATGGTGATCACAACACCACCAAAAATTCTGGAAGACAACTAAAATAGATGATAGCAGAATTCATTCCTCGGTAAAGAAAAACCCCTTCACACCATCCAACTAAAAGTCAAGTCGATGAGGTTGACGTGTCATTGTCAAGTCAAGCAATAACTTAGTCGACTACGCTATTCATTCCGTCAAAATGATGGAATCGTTGCACAACTGAGACAAACAATTTGCAACCGGATCCGTCACCATTGAAATCAATGGTGATGCAAATGGGAATCTATGGTTTCCATTTGTTTGTCAGGGCTCCGTTCTGACGGTAAGCTCTGACGGAACGTTCGAACGGAGCCCTGTCGCAGATGTGAACAAAGTCTGACACTTTACTCAAACGTTAAAAAATAAAAAAAAGCCGCCAAGTTCTGGAACAAGGTACTGTGGACTGATGAATCTGAGATTACCTTGTACCAGAATGATGGAAAGAGAACATTATGGAGACGGAAAGTAAGGACTCATGATCCGAAAAATACCACCTCATCTGTAAAAACACGGTGGAGGCAGTGTTATGTCATGGGCATGTATGTTCTGGTCAGTTTAATGGTGTAAAAAAAGTCGCAAGAAGGGTTTTTACGCCCCCCTTTTGCCAGAAGGAGGCGTAACTTAACAAAATAGGTAGCCAAACTTATTGTTTATGCCAGAAAACTGTCGTAAATTATAGTGGAAACATATGCCAGTTAACCACTCCACTTCACTTCTCCCCTTCCGAGTCCTCTGAGCATGCCGTGGCTCATACAACATACTCATAATGAGCGGCTTCAAGGCGTTGTATGTGAAGCAGCACTCAGGACGTAGAGTGCTTCATTGCATATAAGGCCCTGATTCTATTCGATGTCAAGAACCTGTATGAGCCGCAGCATGCTTAGGAGACCCAGAGGGGAGGAGGAAAGAGGTAAGTCTAATTTATTTTTCTTAATTTTAGCTTCGACTGGGGGGGAATAGATGGCGCACAGCCGCGGTCGTTACGCCAATTGTGGTGCACGGCCAGCAGAATGATGCAACAGCTTTATTTAGAGGCGTGCACTTCTTAATGAATCTGTCAAATCTTACTACTCCAGCGGAGCAGAAAGTGAAGACTAGAGTATGAAACACCAGTCTGCGTAAACCTGCCCCATTGACTGTACAGGATGTGCATGCAAGTTTTAAAAATAATCCTTATATTTATTATCTTTAGTTGTCCAATTACTTTTGAGCCTGTGAAAATGGAGGGACTTTTGAATAAATGTCTAATGTCTTAATGGTTAATGCAATATTTTTGTTAAACCCACTTGGATTAAAGCTGAAAGTCTACACTTCCATCACCTCTTCATTGCTTTGTTTCAAATACATTGTGGTGGTGTACAGAGGATGAAAATTGTCACTTTGCCACTTCGATACCCCGGTGTTTGCAGCGTCTTTCCTGTTACTCCTCTAACGCTCCCCTTTTTAGGATATAAACCATGATAACTTTTGTTAAAATAAAGAATAAAAAATATATAATTGTCACTATCCAATTACTTCTTAGCTCGACTGAAAGTAATCTTACATGTGTTTCTCCAAGCAGTATTCCATATTATGTATATGCAGTAATACTATTCTTTTCATCTAGGAGGATAACTTTACATTCATTTTCTCACTTCTTAGAGGGGCGTGGGGAGTTTTTACCTCATAAAAGCACCAGACTCATGTCTTCTGTATTATTTAATCTCTCCTATTAGCCAGACAGCACATTATTTTTTGTAGAGCGGACCTGTCCCTGTAACGTGCTGCCTTTACATAGGGCAGCATATCCAGGTGACTCATCTGCTTTAAGAATTACGGTGTCTAATATCCATTTATTTAATTTTGCTGCTTTTGGGTTTTCCACAATTTTTAGTTTCCTTTACTGCATTTTCAGGAAGAAGCTAAATTAATCTTGCGGCCACCCAGTTTGGCTACTTCATATGCTCCCCTACAAAATTGGCAGCACCAACCGGAAAAGCTAATATTTGAGTCATGCGGCTATGAAGCCAGTGTGAGTATTATCTGTGAAGTTTTATGTGTAATGCAATTCAAATGTTATTTTGTGTCTTTATGAATTTTCATGATCAAATGAGGGCTGGACAAATTCCTGTCAACATGGTGACTAATGTAGGATTGGCTGTTGAAAAGTATCCAGGTTGCAACAGGCTTTTTGTTCTACATTTTCCAGTAAGTAAAAGTGAAAACAATTGTTCGACTTGGGCTATCCAGCTGCTGTATCACTGAAAGTTTAGGAGCACAACTGTTCTTATGAAAGCAAAATAATCTTTTTTCATTTATAAGGCCTGTGTGCTGCCTGTCTGGACTTCCATTGGTACATTTTATATTAGTCTATACACTGATCTTTGATGAGAAGAGCTGAAAGGACACATCGCTTAGCCAAGTGCTTCTGACCCCTTGTTCTAGCCATAGTTTTAGCATCCTGGTGCAGAGATATAACTGACATATATGTATGACTTGTCAGAAGTTTTGTAACTGGACAGTTACCCTTTAATTCTCTAAACATTTTGCTGAAAGGTGCAATGTGAGTGCGCTCTCAAACTCCATATGTTTCCATTCATGCAACTTTGTGTCACAAATTGATTATTTACAAAAGTTGCGTGAAATTTCTAGTCTGACTAAAAAGCTGACTCAAGCCCCCTTCACACGGCTATGCCCGTAATCACGGCCGGTTAATTAATTACGGGCATGTCCGGCAGCGGACAGTCACCCATATTTGCGGGCCGTGCTCCCATTATAACGTATAGGAGCACGGTCCGTAAAATGAAAAAATAGAACATGTCCTATTTTTTGCGGGTCATTTCTATTTTCGCACAGACCCCTTCCTGTATATTTACGGGAAGGTGTCCGGGCCGTATAAATGACCCGCAAAAAATAGGACGTGTTCTATTTTTTGACTTGACGGACCGTGTTCCCATACGTTATAATGGAAGCACGGCCCGCAAATGCAGGTGACTGTCCACGGCCGGCCATGCCTGTAATCACCAGCCGGCCGTGTGCATGGGGCCTTAAGCAGAACCATCATTCACAAGAGACCTTCCAGAAAGTGTAAAAACATCTAAAAATACAAAAACAAACAAAAAAAGACAGCATTTTAACCCCTTAGTGACCAGCCCATTTTAGGCCTTAATGACCAAGCTATTTTATTCGTTTTTCTATAGTCGCATTCAAAGAGCTATAACGTTTTTATTTTTTCGTCTACATAGCTGTATGAGGACTTGTTTTTTGCGGGATTAGTTGTGCTTTTTAATGGCACCATTTTTGGGTACATATAATTTTTATATTAACTTTTATTAAACTTTTTGGGGGGGATTATAAAAAAAAACTGAAATTCCGCCATTGTTCTATGCGTTTTTAAATTGACGCCGTTCACTGTGCGACGTAATTAACATGTTACCTTTATTCTATGGGTCGGTACGATCACGGCGATACCACATATGTGGAGGTTTTTTTATGTTTTACGACTTTTGCACAATAAAAACACTTTTGAACTAAAATTATTTGTTTTTGCATCGTCGCTTTCCAAGAGCCGTAATTTTTTTATTTTTCCATCAATGTAGTGATTTTTTGGGCTTGTTTTCTGCGGGACAAGACGTAGTTTTGAATGGTACTGTTTTGGGGTACATGGGACTTATTGATTCATTTTTATTATGACTTTTTTGGGGGGCAATGGAAAAAAATTGCAATTTTGCCATAGTTTTTGGCGTTTTTTTTTTACGGTGTTCACTTTGCGGTTTAAATGACATATTAACTTTATTAATGGAGTCATTACGGTCGCGGCGATACCACATATGTGTACTTTTTTTTTTTTTTTACACTTTTACTAAATAAAACCACTTTTTATGGAAAAAAATGGTTTTATTTATTTTTTTACTGTACTTTTTATTAATAATATTTATTTCACTTTGATGACTGATTTTATTAGTCCCACTAGGGGACTTTACTGTGCGATGTTCCGATCGCTGCTATAATGCTTTGGTATACTTCGTATACCAGAGCATTATTGCCTGTCAGTGTAAATCTGACAGGCAATCTGTTAGGACGTGCCTCCGGCAAACGCTGATGCTGCTGCAGAATCAACTGTAGCCTCTGGTGCCGATGTGGCCGTCACGATGCAGGACCTGTGAGTGACGTCACAGATCTGCACTGTCAGAAGCTGGGCGTTCTGAAGAGAAGAGGATGATACTTCTCATCAGAATGCCCAGCTAGTGAAAGTATTAAAAACGCCCCGATGTACGCACATAATACACACCCACTTGGACTTTTACTTTTAAACACACCCACTTGGACTTTTGCAAGCCTCATTTGCATAACTACAAAAATGGTCATAACTTGGCCAAAAATGCTCGTTTTTTAAAAATAAAAACGTTACTGTAATCTACATTGCAGCGCCTATCTGCTGCAATAGCAGATAGGGGTTGCAAAATCTGGTGACAGAGCCTCTTTAAACTACATCCTTCATCCATAGACTATTATGGTATCCGTTTAACGGATACATAATAAAAAGCCCATAATGTACACATTTAACGGATAACTATAACGTTTGGAAAATATCACCAATAGAATACCATGTTCCCGATGTAGCCTCCCGACGGAGGCCTAAAAGATTGTCGAGCTAATGGAGATCTATATATACAACCAGCGTGTAGGTTAGGAGATTTCCCGACATACTCGCTAGACGTACGGAAAAAAAAGAGATGTGAACGGGGCCTTAAAGGAATTGAACTAACTGACCTGAATAGTGCGGTCTCCCTATTTCCAGCGCAGTCTTTTTTTTTTTTTTTTTTTTTTGGGACCCCCGTTCCAACGATCTGGCACACTGTTGTGTTGGCTCCATATATGCTAATTTGTTTTAGTTAGACAATGGGGTGGTGCAAGCTTCCCTGTCTCTGATGCTGACCAATCAGCATGAGGCAGCTTGAGGGTAGTTCACGCCCAGTTGAAGTACAGAAAATTGGCATATAGGGAGCCAACACAACAGTGGGAAATATCTCTGGAACGGGGGTCAGGAAAGAAAAAAACTAAACAAAAACGCTGGAATCAGGAAGACCGCGATTTTCAGGTCAGTAAACCAGTTAAACTTTTATGACCTAGTGACAGGTCCCCTTTAACACCTTGCGCATAATCACGTATGTTTACGGCATGGAAAGGCAACCATTCGCACATGCCACGGTTCATGAACGTTATTGTGATTATGCGGCCACAGAAGCTATGCCCGCACAATCACAGCAGGAGCCCGGCTCCCGCTGCAATGGCTAAGATTGGAGAAATAACCTATCCCGGGTGTTTAACCCCTTAAATGCCGCTGTCAATTGCGACCGCAGCATTTAAGTGGTTTGAAAGTGGGAGCGCCCTCTATCACCAATCGGCGACTCGCGAACGCCGGCTGCCAATGGGCGTAACAGAGGCATGGTATGGCCTTATAGATGCCTGTAAGCTTTACACCGATTGGCAAAAATGCTTTGGTATACTTAGTATTCCAAAGCATTATATCTGCGATCAGAAGATCGCATTGTGAAGTCCCATGGTGGGATTAAAAAAAGAAATTAAAACCGTTCTATAAAGTCTGTTAAAAAAAATGAACAAAATATTAAAATAAGGCTTTTTCATTTACTAGAACTGCAAAATAATAAATAAAAAATACACGTCTGGTATAGTCGCGATTGTAACGACCCGAACAATAAAGTTAACACATTAATTAATCCGCCGGATAAAAACGTACAGAAAAACAACGGTGAAAATGCTTTTCTTTTCCATTCCCCCACCAAAAAATAAAATAAGTTAATAAGTCCCTTGTACTACAAAATAGTACCTTTAAAAACGGAATCTCGTCTTGCAAAAAACAAGCCCACATATGACTATATTGATGTGCAGCCACATACAGACATTATCAAGTGTCCTGATAATGAATACACATGACCTCCAGCCTGGACGTCATGTGTATTCAGAATCCTGACACTTCTGAATCTTTTCTGTGAGATTTCCAGCAAGGGAAACGAAATCTCGTTTACCTCGTAATCTCGCGAGATTACACGTGGCTTGCTGGAATCTCACAGAAAAGATTCAGAAGTGTCAAGTTAATAAAAATGTTGTATAAAAATTATGAGTTGAAAAACAAAAACTGCCTTTTTCCTATGTCTTTTATTATAGGAAAACAATGAAAACGATAAAAAAAAAAAAGTACCTTTCCAAAAGAAATTGAATAAAAAATGATCAAAAAGTGGCAAGTACCCCAAAATGGTACCAATGAAAATTAAAGTTTTTCACGCAAAAAAACAAGCCCTCACTTCGCTCTAACGACAAATAAATAAAACTTTTACGGCTCTCAGGATATGGTGACACTAAAACATAATTTTATTTAGAAAACTATTTTTATTGTGTAAAAGTAGTAAAACATCTAAAAATAATATACATTTGGTATTGCCATAATCGTATCGAACAACAGAATAAAGTAAACATGTTGTTTATACTGCACAGAGAACGCTGTTACAAATTTATAAAAAAAAGTGTAAGAATTTGTTTTTTGGTCCCCTAACCTCCCAAAATATTGAATAAAAACTGATCAAACAATCGCACGTACCTCAAAATTATACTAATAAAAACTACAGCTCGTCCCATGAACATCAAGCACTCGCACAGCACGTCAATGGAAAAATAAAAAGTTATGACTCTCGGAACGCAATAATGCAAAACGACGGCCCAGACTAATTTATATGTTCACCTAAAACCCCAAGTTATCGTTTGCTAGCCCCCACTGGTAAACCATGTAAATACATCAAAACTATGACATTTAGGGGTCCTGTGATACATATGGGGCTAGTGAAGAAGTCTAAGATTAGGCAATGCTGGAGTGCAGATATTGTGTACAATACTACGGACACCCTTTAGAAATGCGACTCCTGCCCCCAAAAATCCGACCTGTGTATGAAGGATTGGTTCAAAGCGTACGTCACTATCCAGGGATAATTAATTTTGTTTTTCATTTACCCCATTATTACATCATCCTATTATGACCTGATGTACTCTGCCCAGCTTACATATACTCTGATGTACTTCGCCCAGCTTACGTATGCCCCCATATTACAAACTGAAACACCAGTAAAACACTAAACAAAACTACCACCAAGAAAAATCTTCTCTTAAAAAGTCAAATGGCGCTCCCTCTGGGCCTGACAGCAGTTTATGATCACATATGGGGTATTACTGTACTCTGGAGAACCCGCTTAACAATTTATGGGGTGTATGTCTTAGGTGGCACAATCTGAGCATAACACATTGGGCACTGAAATAGCATATCTGTGGAAAAATGGCAACTTTCAATCTGCAATCTATTGTGTATTAATGTCTGCAAAACCTGTGGGGTCAAAATGCTCACTACACCTCATGATAAATTCTGGTACCTCAGTGCAATCCAACATGGCATCAAAAATCAATTTGGAAAAACTCTGCTCCAATAATTAAATTGCTCTTTTTCCCTTTAGACCCTAGCCGTGTGTCCAAATAGCAGTTTACAAACACATATGGGGTATTTCCTTACTCAGGAGAAATTATGTAACAAATTCTGGGGTGTCTTTTCTCCTATATTCCTTGTCAAAATGAAAACTTATGAGCTAAATCTAAATATTATTGGAAAAAATATATTTTTTCGTTTTCACTGCCCAATTCTAATAATCTATAAAACACCTGAGGGATCAAAATGCTCACTACACTTCTAATTTATTTCTTTGAGGGGTATAGTCTACAAAATGGGATCACATTTGGGGAATTTCTACTGTACTGGTACTTCAGGGGCCCTGCAAATGTGACATGGCCCCCAGAAACCATTTCAGCAAAATCTAAACTGCAAAATCCAAATGGAACTCCTTCACTTCTGTGCCCTGCGGTGGGTCCAAACAGCAGTTTATTACCACATATGGAGTATTGCTGTAATCAGGAGAAATTGCTTTACAAATGTTGGGGTGCTTTTTCTTCTTTGTTCCTTGTAAAGAAAATAGAAACATTTTTGTTTTTTCATTAAAAAAAAAGTAGATTTTCATCTTCACAGACTAATTCCAATAAATTCAGCAAAAACAACTATGGGGTCAATATGCTAACTATACCACTAGAATTATTCCTCGAGGGGTGTAGTTTTCAAAATGGGGTTGCTTTTGGGGGGTGCCACTGTTTTTGCACCACAAGACCTCTTCAAACCTGACATGGTGCCTAAAATATATTGCAAAAAAAAAAAAGTAGGCCCTAAAATCCCCAGGTGCTCCTTTGTTTCAGTCCATTAGCACACTAGGGCCATGTGTGGGATATTTCTAAAAACGTCAGAATCTGTCCAATAAATATTGAGTTGCGTTTCTTGGGTAAAACCTTCTGTGTTACAGAAAAAAATGTATTACAAATTAATTTTGGCAAAATAAATGAAATTTGTTAATTTCGCCTCCTACTTTCCTTAAATTTTTGGGAAACGCCTAAGGCGGGATTCACACGACCGGGTCCCGCCCGAGTGTCGGCCGGTAAAATCGGCCATTTTGCCCGGCCGGTTTGCATAAAGTTATGCATCCGTTCCGGGCCGGGCAGATCTGGACAGTGACATCAACGGCAACTCCTGAAGGGGAATCCCCATGTGTTCGGGGATTCCGCTTCAGGAGTTTCCACTGATGTCACTGCCCAGATATGGACAGAGACATCAAGCGCTCTGTCCAGGAGCGGAATCCCCGAAAACACGGGGATTCCGCTCCTTCAAGGAGCTAAAGTGGGGCTAGCACATAGCAGAGCGGGGAGATACCTCCCCGCTCTGCTATAGTGGCGTCGCTACAGTAGTAGCAGCCGCAGCAGCTGCTAACGGCGCCATCGAAGGTGTCGCCGGGCCAGGGCGCTTTTAAAATAAGCAGGGGAAGGGAGCCAGCGCAGCGCTCCCTTCCACCTGCTATACACCCCGGCCCTGCAACACAGTCTGTATATACTTACCTCCAGCGTACAGTCATTCGTCCGAATGGCATCAACTCCTCCTCCTCACATGCACTCTGCGCTGTGAGGAGGAGGAGACAGAGCGCAAGCGACGGGAAACCCGGCCATCACTCGGGACACATTCCGGTGATGGCTGGGTATTACCCGGCCCCATAGACTTCTATGGGAGCTGGGCGGCCGGGTACCCGGGCGAAAATAGAGCATGTCCTATTTTTTGGCGAAAATAGAGCATGTCCTATTTTTGGACGGCCGGTTTTCCCGGCCGTCAAAAAATCGGTCGTGTGAATAGCCCCATTAGGGGTCTATTATTTCTAATGCAGCCGGGTGCCGGCCGATTTTATAAACCTGTCGTGTGAATGAGGCCTTAAAGGTTAAAACACTTTCTGAATACTGTTTTTAATACTTTGAGGGGTGCAGTTTTCAAAATGGGGTGTTTTATGGTGGTTTCTAATATATGGGCCCCTCAAATCCACTTCAGAACTGAACTCGTCTCTGAAAATATAGCTTTTTGAAATTTTCTTGAAAATGTGAGAAATTGCTGCTAAAGTTCTAAGCCTTGTAACGTCCTAGAAAAATAAAAAAAACATTGCAAAAATGATGCAAACATAAAGTAGACATGGAATATGTGAAATAGTAATACCACACAAAATAGTTACTATCTGTTTTACAAGCAGATACAGTTCAAATGAGAAAAATCTTGATTTTTGCAAATTTTCTCAATTTTGGTGTTTTCACAAATAAGCAATGATTTTATCGACCACATTTTTCCACTAACAAAGTACAATATGTCACGAGAAAGCAATCACAGAATCGCTTGGATAGGTAAGAGCATTCCAGAGTTTTTACTACATCAAGTGACACATGGCAGATTTGAAAAAATGGGGCTGGCCCTGAAGGCCAAAATGAGCTTGGTCCTGAAAGGGTTAGGGCGTGTAGTTTTAGTCACTTCTAAAGGGTTTGTTTTACAATTTGACCTCAGGGCCCTGCAATTGTGAATCAATGCTTTAAATAGACCTCAAATGCACATGATGCTCTTCACTTCTGAGCCCTATCATATGTCCAGGCAAATGATGAAAGCCTTGAGGGGTGTAGTTTCCAAAATGGGGTCACTACTTGGGGGCTTCCACTGTCCTCGGGTTCTATTGGGTTTTGCAAATGCGACATGGCGCCAAAAAACCAATCCGGCATAAACTGCCACTGTTTTAGTACCACAAGACCTTCTCAAAACTAAGGCCCCCAAATCCTCTAGTTGCTCCATTGCTTCTCAGGCCTGTGCTTCAGTAAATTCGCACACTAGGGCCACATATGGGATATTTCTAAAAACTTCAGAATTTGGGCAATAAGTACTCAGTTGTGTTTCTCTATTGAAACCTTCTGTGTTACAGAAAAAAAAGGATTAAACATTAATTTCTGAAAAAAAATAAAATAAATTTTTGCCTTAAAGGGTTAAGAAACTTCCTAAAATGGGTGATTTTATGGGGTTTTTATTGTATGGGCCCGTCAAAGCCACTTCATAACTGAACTTGTCCCTGAGAAAATAGCCTTTTGAAATTTTCTTGAAAAATTGCTGCTAATGTTCTAACCCTTGTAACACCCTAGAAAAATAGAAGGATGTTCAAAAGCCTATGCCAATCTACAGTAGACATATGGGAAATGTTAATTCGCAACATTTTTGTGTGGTATAACTATTTGTCTTACAAGCGGAGACATTTAAATATAGAATAATGAAAAACATTTTTTGAAATTATTTCTAAATATTGGTGCTTTTTCCACAATTAAATACTAAATGTATCGACCAAGTTTTACCAGTAACAAAGTCCAATGTGTCACGATAAAATAATACATAGACACACTGTGCAACTGTGTGGGTGTGGTTATGCAAAACGGCCTTATAAGCAGCTAAAGTGAGCGGGTGGGACTGAAGGGGGAGCAGAAGACTGTGCTTACCCACACAGACAGAGAAGAGAGCATGTGACCTGTGCTGAGGAACGCCCCTAGACCAGAAGTTTGAATGGAGTAAAGCTTGCAAAAAGGTTATGACAGATGCTGAAGCCATAAAAAGTAAAGCTCAATGCATAAATCAGATAAGTGCAACTGTTTTCTGCAGTGACTTAGTGACACGCATGTATATTAATTTTCCATGCACAAAGGTTTCCATAGCCTTTAACCCCTTCCCTACACTTGCCGTATGGATACGTCATGAAAGCCAGTGCTTCCCGCATTTTGCTGTATCCATACGGCAAATGGCTGGCACCGGCTCAGAAGCGGAGTTTGTGCCGTTGTTACCGGATGTCAGCGGTGTATTACAGTTGACATCCGGCTGTAATGGCAGGGACCAAAATTGGCTTACTTCCCCGCCATTAACCCTTTAAATGCAGCGGTCAAAAGCGATCGCTGCATTTAAGGTGTCTGCAGCTCATCGGCACCCCAGCAATGAAATTTCCAGGGTTCCGGTGGCTTAATAGTGGCTTCCCGGTCTGCCTAGGACGGAAAACATCTAGCCCCCGCCCAGAGGCGGGGCCTGAAAGGCTTCCGTTGCCAACGGCAAGATGGCGCCTGCTTAGCAGCTTAGCCGGTGTCATCAGCGGTGGCTGTCAACTGTATGTTACAGCTGACATCCACCTGTAAACGTCAGGAACCGGAGCTAGCTCCGATCCCTGCCATTAACCCCTTAGATGCATCCATCGAAAGCAATCGCTGCATCTTAGAAGTTGCTAGCAGATCGGTAGCCCTGCCATGCAATCAGGGCTGCCGAGGCCGCTGCCCTGGCGGCGGTTAGGTATTGTTGGGACCCGAAGGTTAAAACTCAGTGGACACAAATAGTGTCCATACCTTTCGATCAGATATTAAAGCTGCCTTACTGGGTGTTTTTAGTAGGTTCGCAAACTGACCTCAGCTCTTTACCTACAACTAGGCATATGATTCAGATGTGGAGCAAAGCGGTTAAGGTATATAAAGTGCATCATTGTTCCCTAATGAAATGCCCATTCATATGTCTTTCCCACTGGATACCTAATTTAGACCTCTCGGTGTGGTGCCAAGCCGGCATACAGCAGATATCTGACCTGTTTGATGGGTTGCAATTAAGCTCATTTGCGGACTTACAGGCTAAATTCCATATCCCGAATACTCACTTGTTTATGTTTCTGCAAATTAGACACTTTCTTCAGAGGGGTTCAGCAGCTCTCCAGGCCTCTGGACCATCTTCGGTGTTTCAAAGAGTCTTGGATTCGGATATAACATCGCTGAAAGGTTTGGCCTCAGCTTACTTGTCCTTAAACACCCACAGCTTATTTCTCAAATTGAAATACATGTCTCAGTGGGAGACGGATATGGGTCGGGAGTTCTCGGAGGAGGACTGGAGGGCTGCTTTACATCACTCACATCCAAATGTGTCAATCATATAGAAGCCGTTAGGAAAATTCAGTTTCGTTGGTACCTCACACCTACAACATATGCAAGCCGGGGCTTCTCCTTTTTGTTGGAGGGAATGTGGAGCAAGGGGCACATTATTTCATCTATGGTGGACATGTAAATCAGTCTACCCATTCTGGAAGCGTATCTTCCGCTACATATCAGAATTAATGGGAGCAGAACTTTTACCTTCCCCTGCATTGGCTTTATTGGATATGCAGATGGATGAGATCCCTCTAGAATATAGGTGGCCAATAAGCCATATTCTTATCGCTTCCAGATTCCATATAGCCAAGAGATGGAAAACAGCTGAGGCTCTGAATCTCTCGGATGTGCTAAACAGGGTTTCACTTCACTTCTATTACGAATTGCACTTTGCTACATCTAAAGGTTCTAGGCAGAAGTGTTTGTCTCAATGGGCCCCTTGGACGGAGTTACCCCATGTTCAACTTCTGCTCCGTAAGAACTCTGTCACTCTTTGAATGTATCTGTGCTAACTGATACATGGTTTTCGTATCCTGTATCATCCTGTTCCTTTTTGACATCTCATATGTATATAATTGCTTGTATTTATCACCACCACTCTTTGTATGTCTGTTTTTATGTTTGTTTTTTTGTCTGTTAATACGTCAGTATGTCAATGTCCGAGGCACGTTTCTGATGGCTAAAGGTGCAAGCTTTTTCTGTGTTCTGTATACAATACTGTGAGACTTTATCATTGGGATGTTGTATACTTTTGTATTGTACATTGGAAAAATAAAAACCAAGTGAATTTCAGTCAGGGCTGCCGACTGTTGCTATGGCAACAGGAGGCCTAACAATGGCCTCCTGCTCTGCTATTACGGAAGCAGACTAGGCCCCGCAGGAAGATGAAGCCAAATCCGCTTGCTGTCCGTGAATGACAGGTCTAATACATTGCACTACATAGGTAGTGCAATGTATTAGAAAAAAAACAAAACAGACATTTGGACCTTCAAGTCCCATAGTGGGACTAAAAAAAAAGTTTTAAAACATATTATAAAAGTTTCAAGTAATAAAATAAAACACAATCAAGCTTTTACCTTTTTAAGTCCTTTATTATTGAAAAAAATATATAGAAACCGTACATATTTCGTATTGCCGCGACCGTAAGAGCCTGAACTATAAAAATATTATTTATCCCACTTGGTGAACGGCGTAAAAAAAAACTATACCAGAATTTTTCATCACTTAGCCCTAAAATATTGGAATAAAAAGTGATCAAAAAGTAGCATGTATCCAAAAATGGTACCTATAAAAACTGTAGCTTATCTTGCAAAAAACAAGCCCTCATACTGCTCCGTCAACTAAAGAGTTAAAAAGTTATGGTTCTCACAACTTGGCGACAGAAAAAATACGTCATTTTTACAAAAGTAATTTTATTGTGCAAAAAGTTGTAAAACAAAGTGCTATAAATTTGGCATCACTGGAATCGTACTGAACTGCAGAATAAAGTTAACATGTAATTTATAACGCATGGTGACCACTGTATAAAAAAGAAAAGGAAACTATGCCAGAATTGCAGTTTTTTGATCACCTGGCCTCCTAAAAAATAGGTTCAAATGTCATCAAAATGTTGCATGTACCCCAAAATTGTACCAATAAAAACTACAGCTCATCCCGCAAAAAAAACAGTCCTTATACCACTGCGTCTGTCAAAACAAAAAATTTGTTAAGGCTCCAATAGGCCAGGAAAGAAAAAATATGGAACTGTGCAGGCCCAAGGGGAACATTTCTTCTTTTGAAAAATTGTATAATAGACAATAATAAAAATTATATATTAAAAATTAAATACCAGCATTGACTGTTGCAAGTTATGCTAATATGATTTAACAACTAACGCTGATATATGCAACAAATATAAGAGAACTTCAAACAACTGACAATATCAATGAAATAGCAGGTTTATAACAAACAGTGCAACGCACAAAAGAAATAGATAAAGCACCTGTTAATTTATTTACAAAATAGCAAGCCTATAGTAATACATCTAGTGCACAGCAATAGAATTTGATACAAAGTCTATTTACAAATAGAAAACATTACAAATGTCAGTGCATACAAAACTGATACAATGTTTAATGATTGACAGCTAACACTGATTCACACAGAGCATACAATATGCCTATGGGATTAGATTTATACTTAGCTCAGCTAATAACCAAGTCCAACTTTATTGTTGTATGATAGTAGCATAAAAGACAAATTCTGTTCTTTAAGTGCAGGACAAGGGGTCCTCTGCAACTGCTGAATAATTGACCTACATTGAGAAAAACATTTTAGAAATATTTAAACTAAATATATTAATACAATTTATTGTTTTCAATCTCGAATAGGAACCACAACTCTTTTCCTTTCTCCCTACTTCCAAAATATAATAAACTACATTATTTGGTGGTGTACACCTTGTGGTTCCCCATAACTCACTTTGTATATATAAATAAGTGAGGGTATCAGCAAAATCTCTATTTTGAACATTTCTTCGTCTGTTTCAAGAGGCGAATTAGCAATGCCCTAAAATTAGGGAACCAGGAAGGGGAGGACTCCTAGATATCTTCTGGAAGCAAGGGTGCCTGTATTATACCAGGACAACACTTTCCCAGCAAAATTCCCCAAACTGCAAAAGTGCAGTGCGTGCGTGGACCAAAAGGGGGATGAGGAAGGACATTTATCAGTGCGACACTGGCCTGTGCAGAAAGGATTGCTTGACAGCGTAAGAAATATCTATGGATTATTTTATTGTTTTTTTTGTACCCCATTATTAGATGACTTTGTCCCTGATGTACTCTGCCCAGCTTACATGTACCCCCACATTATAAACTGAAATACCATTAATGCTCCAAACAAAACTACTACCAAGCCAAATCCACGCTCCAAAAGCCAAATGGCGATCCCTCCACTCTGAAAACCTACGGACGTGCCCAAACAGCAATTTACTTCCACATATCTGGCATCGCCATACCCAGGAGAACCCTTTTAACAATTTTTGGGATGTGTGTCTCCAGTGGCACAAGTTGGGCACCACATATTTGCCACCGAAATGGCATATCTGGGGAAAAATTGCAATTAATTTGCACCATCCACAGCGCAATCATTTATGGAAAATACCTGTGGGTTGAAAATGCTCACTACACACCTTTAATAAATACCTTGAGGGGTGTAGTTTCCAAAATGGTTTCCAGTGGTTTCTTTTATTACTTCACATCAAATCCTCTGCAATTGTGAACCAATACTTTGTAAATCCCCATATTAGGCCTCCAATATCGCATGGTGCGCTTTCACTCCTGAGCCTGGTCGAATGTCCAGGCAAAATATTAGGGCCACGTGTAGGGTGTTTCTAAAACCGTGAAAACACCGCATAATAATTAGAGAGCTGTCTTGTTATGGTGGCACAAGCTGGGCACCATATATTGGCATATCTATGGAAACAAATCGCATTTTCACTCGGCAACATAGAGTGCACACTAATTTCTGAAACACCTGCGGGGTTAACATGCTCACTACACCTCTAGGTGAATACCTTGAGGGGTGTGGCTTCCAAAATGTGGTCACTTCTGGGAGGTTTCCACTGTTTTGGTCCCACAGGGGCTTTTCAAATTGGACATAGCGACCTGAAACCAGTCCAGCAAAATCTGCACTCCAAAAGCCAAATGCTGCTCCTTCCCTTCTGAACCCTGCCATGTGTCCAAACAGCGGTTTATGACCACAAATGGGGTATTGCCGTACTCTGGAGGAATGGGTTTACAAATTTTGGGGTTATTTTTTCCCGTTATTTTATGAGAAAATGAAACATTTTGAGCTAATCCTACGTCTTATTGAAGAAAAGGGATTGTTTTTATTTTCACGGCCCAAGTCTGATAAATTCTATGAAACATCTGTGGGGTCAAAATGCTCACTATACCACTTGATGAATTCCTCAAGGGGTGTAGTTTCCTAAATGGCATCACTTTTTGGGCGTTTTTACTGTTTTGGTCCCTCAGGGGCTTTGCAAATGTGACATGGCCTCCACGAACGATTCCTGCTAAATTTGAGCTCCATAAGCCAAATGGCGCTCTTTCCCCTCTAAGCCCTGCCGTATGTCCAAACAGCCATTTCTGACCACTTTGGGGTATTGTTTTACTTGGGACAAATTGCTTTACAAATTTGGTGGTGCTTTTTCTCCTTTTAGTCCTTGTGGAAATTAGAAAAAATTTGCCAAACCTACATTTTTGGGGAAAAAAATGTAGATTTTAATTTTCACAGCCTACTTCCAATATTTTCTGCAAAAAACCTATGCGGTCAAAATGCTCACACTACCCCTAGATAATTCCTTGAGGGGTGTCGTTTTCCAAATGGGGTCACTTTTGGGGGATTTCCACTGCGTTGGCACTGCAAGTGCCCTTGCCAAGAGACTATGGTTTAATTTTACAGCATTTATAGGGATGATCTCACTACACTCTGTGGTTCAACCTTGGGTAGCTGATTCAGCTTCCAAGTTCCTGCTCGGGTCTTCTCTTTTCCTACTCCTGTCGTCTTTGTCCCAGACTGGATGAGATCATTTCTGAGGCTCCTAGTGTCAAGCCCTCTCACGCCCCAAGTTCCCTCAGCTTTTCTTTGGCCTTTTGTGTGCTCGCCACGCACTTGGCAGTATTCTGGTACAGGAGGTTCTCTCTCATCTCCTGCTTGGACAATATCCTGGTACAGGCCCACTCCTGATTTTAAGCTGGGACAGCCTTTAAAGTGTTACAACACTTTAAAAAAGCAGCAGAAGTGCTTGGGTGAGCGCTGTGACGCTTTGTTTCTGATCAGCTTTTTTCGGAGAACCAAATGCGCGGTGTATACAGGCTAATAGACATTCTATTGAGCCTGTACACCGTTCTCTCGACTTTCCAAGGAAAGCCGATCAGAAACAAATTGGTACAGCTCTTACCTGGGTACTTCTGCCGCTTTGTTTTAGCAATCAGTAGGGGTCTCCGTGCTCAGACCCCCACCAATCAAAACTTCTTACATGTCACGATGACACATCAAACGTTTTTAAAAGTTTAGTAGCCTTTTAAATCTTAGACACTCTACAAACTTATTATTATCTTGTCTTCTGGGGGTACTTCCTCTATGGAAGCCTTGCTCATACGCTATGTGTTGCATTCGCCCCCTTCATCAGGAGTTTCTGGCCCGCTGGGATTGATTACCCTTCAATGGATCATCCTATTCTTCTCCCTTGGTGATATGTTGTGCACTCCACCAGGGTCTATCCTCGCCAACTATTACCCAGGGCCTCTCTTTTGCAAGTTTTTTCTTCACGGGGTGTCCACGGCCTTTGTCTAACTATGCCAACACGGTCGCCTACTTGATCCAACAAATTGACCTACAGTTCAGCAACTGGTTCAGTCTCCGACTAGCCCTTCGAGTCACTACTTTTGGCACCACGCTTCCTCAAGCCATAGTCCTGAGATCTAGTTTCTCTCAGTGAGTAATTACTGCCTTACTGAAGGCCAGATGACCTTCCCCCATCTCCTGTTCTTCACAGGACCTGGAAGTCTTGTCTATGCTAGCTTGAGAAATTTTCATCAGTTTTTTTGATCTGGGGCTCGGTCTTCATTTCCTCCCTAATGTGCGGACTGCTCTCCAATGGGTCGACCCTCGGCTCTCCTTATGTTTGGCTCACAACACCCCGGGACCTCGACCTGGTCTTTGATGCAGTAATTTCTTTTTTAGGCCTTTTTCCCATACGGGGGAACTCTCTCTACAACATCTCGATGTGGTCACAAATCTCCTTGTCTGGCCGCACATCATCCAAGGCTATCGCACTGAGAGCAGTACTCTCACTCGCCATCTAATAAGCTCATGCCTTCAGCACGGAGGGGGCACTTTGGCTAGCATGCCACCGGGCCTCTGCTCCACTGGGGCGTACTGACGTTGCCTGTCTATTTCTATACCTTTCTCTGTTCTATAAGTTGCACACGTTTGCATCCCCACATGTTTTTTCTGGTCATTAATTTCTGCAGGTAGCAGTGAATGTCAACTGGTTAGGCAGTGTTTCTTGTTACTTCCCCTGGGTACATCTTTAGTACATCCCATGGTCTATATGCCCCAATGACAAAATAGTTTTTTTTGAGTACTCGTCGTAAAATCCTTTCATAAATTTCGTTGGGGGACATCTCCCATCCAGTTCCTTTTTTTATTTTTTTAGATTTTTGGGCATGTTACTAGTTCCTCTCGTTAGCGGTTTTGACCCATCGAGTTTTATTATAGGTTTACGGTTTTACCTACTGTTGGCTTCTAATGGTTGCTCATACTGCTTCTGTAAAAACTGATTTGTTCAATGTCTGCATGAGGGGTACAGTGTGTGTAGGAGGAGTGAACACTTAATGCTTCGTGTCACTTTCTAGTGGCAGAAGCTTATACCCACGATCCCTGTCCCCCGATGAATTGTACGAGAACACGATTTTACGATCAAAAATCCTGTTGCACACCTCTAACAGCTACTTTGCCATCAAAGTGTTTACAGAGCACATGTAACATGTCATAATGCAGTAATTAATACTCCGTCGCCTCTGTGTATTTTTGCACCAGTTATTTTAGGTAAAAATTGCATGCAAATTCAAATTTGCCATTAAAGCTTGGATTTTTAGCAAACTACTAAAACATAAAGCAGCAAAACAATGAAGGGTGTACTGAATACATGCCTACTACACATACGTAAGTGGTATGGTTGTATTTTTAGATGCTTTCTGGCAAGATTGCGACCATATTCTAAAAATGTCATATTGATTTTTGTTTTTGTTCTTTAATGAATTCTTCTCCTACCCCTTATCTGTTAAGCAGTATTTAGGATCTATGCTAATTAAAGATCTACGAGGGACAGAATCCACCCAAGATGCATGTGCTAAAATGAGGGTGAGATTTTTTTTAATTTCGTTTTATATGGAACTTTTTAGATTACATATGTCTTGAATGATGATACAAAGATGTAGTGTTAACTAAAATTTACTTAATGTAATAAATGTACTTACAGAAGTCCACAGAGAATATGAAGAAAATTCCAAGGATTACGCTTTCCATAAGTTACAAAGGAGTGAAGTTCATCGATGCTTCAAATCAGGTTTAGAGAAAAATAATGTTATCAACTAACTGCTTAACTTTTTTTATTTCTTTAAGCTGTGTTGGGAACTAGTCTTAACATTTCTCTATATAATCGTGTCTATCAGCTGTTTTAGGGCAGCATAGTATGGGGAGAGGTCTGCTCTGTTATAATGATAAAAAATACAACAGAATCATAGTTACATCGCCCCTTTTACATAGTTGCATCATTGCCGTGTATACTTACAGATTCTCAAAAGCTTTAAAGAGGTTTTCCCATATGTTCTTCATGGCATATCCAGAGGATATTCTGCTACTTGAAATTTGGAACTACGGATACAGTGTAGCTCACTGTGCTACGCTGTTTCTGGAACTCCTATTCACTGCTATTGGAGTTACGGAAACTGCGTAGCTCAGTAAGGTCGACTGTTTCCGTACTCTCTACCACCGTGTCAATCAAAGAAGGTAGGACGGGGGTCAGGGTGCTTCGTTCTAGAAAGGTTCGGTCCCAGAGACCGCACCCGCGTCTTATCAGACATTTATGGCATATGCACGGGCAAGGGGGCGGCGGCTTCAATCTGCGGTTGCAGAATTTGCCAGAGGCTTTTTATTAGGTTGAATAACCAGCGTAATAAAAAAGGGGGATTGTACCTAGTACTTGAAAGGTGTACCTAATAAAGAAGCCACTGCTGAGTTTAGATATATTTGTCTCCATTTACCTGATGTCTTTATAAGTGTGATGCATATATATTTTTTCAAAGACATTCTATTACTGTTAAATTCTGAATGAATGACAAGGTAGAGAGACCACTTCTACAATTTACTTAATATAAACTCTAAAAGGGAGGGCATCCTGTACATTCGCCCGAACTAGAGTTTATGGGTGCTATAAGCTGCTTTAGCAAGACCAGAGCACTGTCTGTCAGTGATTGTCCTCAAAACAACATGTCCATGTAGGCTCCCAGCAGTTCAGATTGAGGCAAACTAGTAACAGGCATGATCCTCCTCCTGATTGCGTCAAAGGGTCTATACAGTAGGTTCCCTCTGGTCTTATGACGATGCATTTCAAATGTGGTTGTCATACACTCTGCATATAAACAATATCATTACATGGGTATTCCATTTATTTATAACATAGGGAGCCATATAGTTGGGAACAAAAGTTCAAAATGTTACTTAAACCACTTCCTTAGACCCCTGTTTCTATACAATCAAATGGTGTAGGCCATGTTCTGTGTAATGCATCCATGAGCTAACTGAATAGGATTAAACATGGCGACGGTCACATCGTCCCCAAGGGTCATTGAGCAGCGTTCAGTTAGCCACTGGGTTACGTGACCTAGGACCTATGTCGGGTCAATACACAGGATGCATCCATGGGCCAACTTAGTAGGACTAAACATGGCACTGGTCAGATGGTCTTCATGTGTTATGTGACCTGGCACACATCCTATGTTATTTAACCTGTTGCCGACTGAAAAAGTCACAAGAATGTAGTCAAAATTTCTAGTCCTATTCAACCCGTTAACCTGTGAGTGTACTGCTTGTCAGAGCTGGTCGTGTTCATGAAGAGAGATTGTAGGATCAGAAAAAGTGATAAAACCCTCTGATCTGACCAGTGATTACTCCTTTGCTGCCCACTGGCTAATTCTTCTAATAGAAAGTAACAAAATAGAAAAAGAGTAATCACCCAGACCAACATCAAGGAATTGTGGAGACTGCCGGACTTCAGATGTACGGAGGAACCAGCTGCACTGGCTAGTGTAATTCCAATAGAGAAATAGTTGAATCCAGCACTTGAAATATAAAACTTCAAATTTTATTGAAACATATTAAAAGTCAGAAGCGGGGGGTTCCCAAGTCTTATGCGTTTCGAGCGCTAAAATAAGCTGTTTGTTTCAATAAAATTTGAAGTTTTATTTTTCAGGTGCTGGATTCAACTATTTTTCTAACTAATTCATCTGTTTATCCACCCTAAGTGCCCTCCCCCTGCTGTGACCTGTGCCCAGCCATCACCTGTCGCAGTACCCGGTCACCATCGCCCTGCGGTGTCCGTAGATTGCCCACTGTCCGAGTTACCTGTTAGGTATCAATGCCATCTGTCATGTAGATTTTCCCCTGGTAGGAAGGGTATCCTCACTCATAAAATACAGCAGAATTTCTGGTCGCCAATCCGTTCTCGTTGCTCACTTGAGAGTAGCAGGGTTTTTGTTTAAAAATAAAAAAAAATTTAAATAACATTTTTTTTGTTTTCATGACCCAATTCTAATAAATTCCATTAAAAACCTGTGGGGATGAAAATCGACACAACACCCCTAGATGAGCATGTTTCATTGTACTGCTACTTTAGGGGCTCTGCAAATGTATCATGCCACTTGAAAACTATTCCAGCAAAATCTGTCCTCCAAAAGCCAAATAGCATTCCTTCCCTTCTGAGCAGTTTATGGCCACAAATGGAGTATTGGTGTATTCAGGAAAAATTGCATAACACCGTGTGGGTGCTTTTCCTCCTTTAATCGTTTGTGTAAAAGTTAAAATTTACTTACCGAAATATTGCTTTCCATGAGTTCTGAGGCAGCACACACCAAAGGGTTAACACACTTTTTCCTACTAGGACAGAAGAAAACACACATTAATTAACAATCAACCAATTAACATGCTGATAGCTCCACAAAACACGACTAGAGACAGCAACAAACCGTGCAATCGACTGATAACATCGTTTTAAATGCAGAAGCTATTATCCTTGCCGGCAGCACATCTCCCGACAAGATAAAAACGAGCAATTGGTGTAAGGAGCGCTTGTCCTCATACATAGCTTCTTGTGAAAGGAGCAAACGAGCACCGATCAACGAGCTGTATCGTTGATCGACACACGTTTACACAGCCCTCGTCGGCCGTGTAAAAGGACCTTAAGTATGTAGCAATGATTTCAATGCAGAGGGATATTGTGCTGCCTCAGAACTTATGGAAAGGAACATTTTGGTAAGTAAATTTGAACTTAACATTTCGTCCTTCGGCAGCCCATACCAAAGGGATATAGATAGCAATGTGAAACAGAGGGTAGGGTATCACAGAGACGCCATTTCACGCACTCGTCTTCCAAAGACCAACGCTGTGTTGGCAGAGATGTCCCATTTGTAGTGTTTCACAAACGTACAAGGTGAACATCATGTTGCCGCTCAGCATAGTTGATCAAATGAGACCTGGACCAACTCAGCCCTGGAATTAGAAGTAGATCGAGTGGAATGAGCTTTAATTCCAGTAGGAGGCACAAGACATTGACCAGTATAGTACTCTGTAACTACATTTTTAATCCATCTGGATAGGGGAGATTTTGAGACCACATTCCCTTTGTTAGCGCCTTGAAACTGAAGAAAGAGTGGATTAGACTTCCTGAATTGCTGGGACCTTTCTAAATAAATTATGACAGATTTTCTGACATCTAGTTGGTGTTTTTCCTCTGATATTCCCCTTCAGGGTTGGGAAAAAAACTTTTAACGTTTAACCAAGTGGGTGTTGTAAGGATAAGTGTATGACGCTTACCAATCAGCATACACTTCTCTTCATTCATGCCCAGCTTTATTCACAACCTAGCATGATCTTGCGAGATCATGCTGTGCCGTGACTTCCACCCGCAGGTCCTACACCGGAGCTACGGGAGAATGACCAGACATCGCCTCCAGCCGTGCCAGGACGTATATCCTTAGCAGCAGTCCAGGACCTGCGGAAGGAAGTCACATCTCGCGAATAGTGACTGAATTTCCCCCACCCGTTTAGCTGAAGAAATAGCAACCAAAAACAATGTTTTCCAGGATAGAAACTTTAAATATGATTCCGCCAATCCTTTGCTTCTTAGGTTCTGCCGATCAGTTTCTAGGCTGTAAAATGGAGTTTCCCTGAACATGGGTGAAACTGGCCTTCCTGGTAGAGTAGATCTGGATGGAGAGGAATTTCCCAAAAGGATCCTCTTGAGAGTTTTAACGCTAGTGAGCCAGAAAGGTAGTATCGCAATTGCAGAGGCTTGATCCTCTATGATCTTGCTCAATACTCTCTCATGATCAGAGGTAACGGGGGAAACACATAAATGAGTATCTTCCAGCTGAGAAACGGAAAATAGATGACAAGACGCCAATGCCCTTCTTTTTTTGGAAAGGCAAAAACTCGAGAGTAGATGCCTAACGTTTTTGTTCATAAGGAACTCTTTCTAGAGCCCCCTTGGATATGAATTCGTCTGAGTTTTAGTATTCGAGGATTTTCTTGGTTGATGAAGAACCTGTTCGGAGGAGTCTGGGATAGCTCGAGGGAGTTACCCTCCCATAATCAAGGACTGAACCCAGGAGTCTGATGTAGTTTTGGGATTTCTAAAATTTGCGTCACAAATTGGATTATTTGGGGCCAACCGGAAAGTGCTTCTTCCTGTATGGAGTTGAAGTAGATTCCATCCTCCTCTTAAAACGTCGTTGCTTATCCTGCTGCCTAAAATTACTATTTCTCTGAGACTTTCTGTATTGCCTCCGAAAAGGCCTGAATCTGGGGATTTGAGGAAAGTTACCCCTTTATTCTTGCTCAGCGACTCCAGAGTTTTATCCAGCTGGGGCCCAAAAAGACTTCCTGCCTGAAAAGGTAAGGTTCCAAAATGATACTTGGAAGGAATATCTCCTGACCATAAATCTTAAGCCATAAGGCCCTCCTAGCTGTGGTAGATAATGTAAAAACTTTAAAGCTTAATCCAAGAGCATCAAGGAGAAAATCAGCCAAAAACTCTACAGCTAACTTCATATCCGGCAAAGACTGGAGTATCTCTTCCCTCGGAACCCCTTCCTGCAGGTCTCTGGAAAGCTGGCTAAGCAAAATTTTGAGAGCTCTGGCTCACTGGCTGGAGATGCTTTACAAAGTGATGCAGCAGCTGAATAAGTTCTTTTCAAGGAAGCATCTTCCTTCCTGTCCATTGGATCTCTAAGTAATGAAGAGTCTTCAGCCAGGAACATAGAACTTTTAGACTACCTAGGTACTGCCAGATCGACATTAGGGGGAGCTTCTCACTCTAAGCCTTTAGGGTCTAGTCTGATTTTTTTTTTTTTCCATTCAAAATAGTATTGTAATTTAACCGGTTCCCGACTGCTGGCTGTGTATATATTAGTCCGGCGGTCGGGGGCCTTTAAAATCCGCGCCATAGACTATTTACGGCGTGGGTTTTAGCTTGCTGCCCGAGACTCCAGCAGTCAGTGACTGCCGGGGACCCTGAGGAGGAGATAGAAGCAGTGAAAGCTGCTTCTATCTTCTCAGATCTGTTGTACACCGCACTCAATGAGTCCCGCTGCCTGTATTGGTCACGGTGATAATATTACTGGTCACATGATCACCGGGTGCTGTTAGTGGCATGCTGTTGCTGGATCTTACTAGATCCACCACAGCCCTATTAGTAACAATAGTCCCGATGAGAGGGCTGATAGCCCCAGGTACAATGGAAAAACTTGGTGTAAAAGAAGAAAAAAAAAAAATGAAGTCCCACAAAGGTATATTCTGAACTTTGAGGGACAGACCATAATAATAAAAAAATAAAAGTGAAAAACAGTGCAAAAAAATGAATAAAAACAAAATACCTCCCAAAAAAAAAGTCCCGTCCCCCCGCCAATTGTAGTAACGCTAGCCCTGACCCAATTACCCTAAAATAGAGAAGTTATATATCAAAATTTACGATAGACAATGACCATCACAAACAAAATTTCTATTTTAGGGTAAAACTACATTATTACCAGAAAAAAATAGTTAAAAAGTAAAAAAAAAAAAAAAAAAAAAAAAGCTTTTTTACTATCCTTTTCAAACTTTAACCCCTTCTCGCCACAACCACTTTTGAGCTTCCTGACAGAGCCTTATTTTTCAAAACTGACGTGTCACTTTGTGGTCATAACCTTGGAATGCTTTTACCTATCCAAGCGATTCTGAGATTTTCTCGTGACACCTTGGGCTTTAAGTTAGTGGTAAAATTTGGTCGATACATTCAGTATTTAATTGTGAAAAACACCAAAATTTGGTGAAAAATTGAAAAAATTAAATTTTTGTATATTTAAATGTATCTACTTGTAAGACAGATAGCAACTATTTTGTGCGGTATTACTAATTAACATTCTTGTATGTCTTTAGATTGGCATCGTTTTTTGAACATCTTTTTGTTTTTCTGGGAAGCTACAAGGCTTAGGACTTAAAGAGGCTCTGTCACCAGATTTTGCAACCCCTATCTGCTATTGCAGCAGATAGGCGCTGCAATGTAGATTACAGTAACGTTTTTATTTAAAAAAAACGAGCATTTTTGGCCAAGTTATGACCATTTTTGTAGTTATGCAAATGAGGCTGGCAAAAGTCCAAGTGGGTGTGTATTATGTGCGTACATCGGGGCGTTTTTAATACTTTTACTAGCTGGGCGCTCTGAAGAGAAGTATCATCCACTTCTCTTCAGAACGCCCAGCTTCTGACAGTGCAGATCTGTGACGTCACTCACAGGTCCTGCATCGTGTCGGCCACATCGGCACCAGAGGCTACAGTTGATTCTGCAGCAGCATCAGCGTTTGCAGGTAAGTAGCTACATCGATTTACCTGCAAACGCCGATGCTGCTGCAGAATCAACTGTAGCCTCTGGTGCCGATGTGTCCTTGCTCGTCTGACACGATGCAGGACCTGTGAGTGACGTCACAGATCTGCACTGTCAGAAGCTGGGCGTTCTGAAGAGAAGTGGATGATACTTCTCTTCAGAGCGCCCAGCTAGTAAAAGTATTAAAAACGCCCCGATGTACGCACATAATACACACCCACTTGGACTTTTGCAAGCCTCATTTGCATAACTACAAAAATGGTCATAACTTGGCCAAAAATGCTCGTTTTTTAAAAATAAAAACGTTACTGTAATCTACATTGCAGCGCCTATCTGCTGCAATAGCAGATAGGGGTTGCAAAATCTGGTGACAGAGCCTCTTTAAGCAGACATTTCTCACATTTTCAAGAACATTTTTTAAAAGCAATTTTTTCAGGGACCAGTTCAGTTCTGAAGTGGCTTTGAGGAGCCTATACAATACAACCCCCATAAGTCACCCATTTTAAAAACTTCACCCCTCAAAGTATTCAAAACAGCATTTAGAAAGTTTCTTTACCCTTTAGACATTGCACAGGAATTAAAGCAAAGTAGAGGTAAAATTTACAAATTTTATTTTTTTTGCTGAAATTCATATTTAATTAAGTTTTTTTCTGTAATACAGAAGGTTTTACCAGAGAAACGCAATTCAATATTTATTACCCAGAGTCTGCAATTTTTAGAAATATCCCACATGTTGCCCTAGTGTGCTAATGGACTGAAACAAAGGCCTCAGAAGCAAAGGAGCACCTAGAGAATTTGGGGCCTTATTTTTATTAGAATATATTTTAGGCACCATGTCAGGTTTGAAGAGGTCTTGTGATGCCAAAACAAAGGAAACACTCCAAAAAGAGCCCATTTTGAAATTACACCCCACAAGGATTTCATCAAGGGCTGTAGTGAGCATTCTGACCCCACAGGTGTTTCATAGATTTTATTAGAATTTGTATGTGAAAATGTAAATTTTTTTCCAATAAGATGTCGTTTCAGCTAAAAAAAAAACAAAAAACAATGTCCACAAGTAATGAAAAAGAAAAAGCCCCCTAACATTTGTAAAGCAACTTCTCTAGAGTATGGAAATACCCCATATGTGGGCATAAACTGCGGTTTGGGCACACGGCAGGGCTCAAGAGAAGGAGCGCCATTTGGCTTTTGGAGTACAGATTTTCTTTGATTTCTTGGCACCATGTCGCTTTTGCAAAGCCCCTAAGGTACCAGTACAGTGGAAACTACCATAAAGTTACTCCATTTACGAAAAACTACACCCCCTTGAGGAATTCATCTAGGTGTGTGGGGTAAGCATTTTGACCCCACAGGTGTTTCATAGATTTTATTAGAATTAGGCAGTGAAAATAAAAAAAAATCCTTTTTCTTCAATAAGACGTAGTTTTAGCTCAAAATCTTTCATTTTCTCAACAAATAAAGGAAAAAAAGAACCCCAACATTTATAATGCAATTTTTCCCGAGTACGGTAATGCCCCGTTTGTGGACGTAAACTGCTGTTTGGGCACACAGTAGGGCTCAGAAGGAAAGTAGCGCCATTTGGCTTTTGGATTGCAGATATTGCCGGATTGGTTTCTGGGCACTATGTCGCATTTGCAAAGCCCCTGTGGGACCAAAGCAGTGGAAACCCCCCAGAAGTGACCCCATTTTGGAAACTACACCCCTCAAGGTGTTCACCTAGGGGTGTAGTGTGCATGTTAACCCTGCAGGTGTTTTGCAGAAATTAGTGTGCACTCGAGGTTGCATGGTGAAAATGGGATTTGTTTCCATAGATATGCCAATATGTGGTGGCCAGCTTGTGCCACCATAACAGGACAGCTTTCTAATTATTATTCTGTGTTTCCCTGTTTTAGAAACACCCTACATGTGGACCTAATGTTTTGCCTGGGTGATCTACAGGGCTCAGGAGTGAAAGAGTACCATGCGAAATTGAGGCCTAATTTGGCGATTTACAAAGTATTGGTTCACAATGGCAGAGGCTTTGATGTGAAATAATAAAAGAAACCTCTGAACAGTGACCCCATTTTGGAAACTACACCCCTTAAGGCATTTATTAAGGAGTGTAGTGAGCATTTTCACCCCACAAGTCTTTTCCATAAATTAATGCGCTGCGGATAGTGCAAAGTAAAAATTGCAATTTTTCCCTAGATATGCCATATCAGTGGCAAATATGTTGCGCCCAGCTTGTACCACTGGAGAAACACACCCCAAAATGTATTAAAAGGGTTCTCCCGGGTATGGCGATGCCATATATGTGGAAGCAAACAGCTCTTTGTGTACACTGTAGGGCTCAGAAGGGAGGGAGCGCCATACTCTTTGTGAGTGCTGGCCGGAGGCAGGGTTGCAGTACTCAGACACTCTTGAGTCTTTATGGCAGAAGTTCCGCTAGCTGTCGAGACTATCCCCTAGCTTCTTGGCTGCGAAAAGTTAGCTCCTGTTGAGCAATGGGTCAATTATGTTTGCTGGAGACATATGTGAGTCCACAGCTACTGTACTACTGATAATACGATATAATTGCTGGTTTAGGAATTTCTATTCTCCGATATTAATTCATGGTGTTCTAAGGTATAGATGCCAGAATAACCAAAACAAAAAATGGCGGGCTTACAGATAATGTCCTGGAACGTGCGAGGTATGGGCTCTCCTGAAAAAAGCCATCTGATGTTTTTCAGTCCTGAGACTACATCAACCCCATTTGATATGCTTGCAGGAAACGCATATGACATCTGACACTGCTCATGCTTTGAATAAACCCTGGTTACAGTGGGTTGGGCACGTATCACACACTTCTTATTCTAAAGAGGTGGCATTACTAGTGCATAGTGCACTCTAGGTTAATATGGAAACTTCTACAGTCAAGCATTGATCCGAATGGTAGGTCATTATTACATGGTGTCCCCATGTAATAATGGGTGTTTATAATCCCCCCACCCCCCGGGCACATTGGAGATTATTCAGGATGCAATAAGTTTTGCATCATCATCCAGGGTCCTGTATTATATTTATGGGGGATTTTAATCGTCTTATGGATCCATTTATGGACTGTTTGCACCGTCCTGAGGGGCATAGTTCACACGGGCCGTCCCAGCTGTATCTACTTATGCAAGAAATGGGTTGGATAGATCTGTGGAGGGCTTCTCATTCCGGTATTAGAGAATTTGTATGTCATACCCCACAACAGAATGCATTATATAGAATAGTTATATGTTTGGATCTCCTGACATTTTGAGAGATGTAGTTTAATTTGCCAAGAGGGATATCGAACCATAGTCCATTATTGTTGATATTGCAACAGACTTAGATTGGTCGTAGGGGGATTAGTAGGATTCATCCTTTCTGGCTTCAACTCATTCAGCAGAATGACCGGATATCTGACCTACAGTCAATATTTCTAGATGCCCATTCTAAAATGGAGAACTGTATGCTTGTCTGGTATACTCTCAAAGCCTATCTGAGGGGATGTCTTAGGTCTTTCCATCTCTTATGTAAAATGCTCTTCAGCGCTTCAATAGGAGGAACTTGGCACAAAGGTGCTTGCAAGCTGAGGGGAGATTTGTACAAGATCCATCCCCGTCGAATAGACATGAGTGGTTAGATTTGGGCAGACCGTATCTTCAGGTTCTGAAAGATAAATCCTCGCGTAAATTGTTTTTCACCAAGCAATCCCAATTTGAGTTGGTAAACCGATCTGGTAAATTGCTTGCTCAAGTAGTTAGGAACAACTCTACCTCTTCTCCTGTGCTTTGCATAGTGGGAAGAGATAACAGGTCAGTCACATCCCCGTTAGACATCCTCGATCAATTTACATTATTTTATGGTCAATTATATTCCTCTCAGGTTGACTATGAACTGGATGAGTTGGAGTCATACTTGGATGGTGTGTGTTTCGCCGCTTTGACGCCAGAACATGTACAAATGTTGGATGCCCCTTTCACATTGATGCCTTCCCTCCAAATATCTCTTACAATGTCCAAAGGGAAGGCATCTGGACCAGATGGGATCCCACTTGAGGTTTATGTACAGTACGGGGAGTTGCTAGCACCTCAACTGTTGACTCTTTTTGATTATATTTTTCAGGAATCCGCTCTCCCGGACTCCATGTGCGATGTGACAATAGTAGTTTTATTAAAACCTGATAAAAATCCTGAGGAATGTGGGTCCTACAGACCAATATCGCTGTTAACGGTAGACTATAAAATATTGACTAAATTGCTAGCTAATCGTTTATGTAAACGATACGACCCAGACCAATGCGGGTTTATTTAAACCGAGAAAGAATACCTATTATTAAAAGTCAAATAATCAATATAAATACACTGCATATGGGATCCCACATAAGACATATGAACCGAAAAAACTTCCCTTAGTTGCAATAATAAGACCATATCTGTCAATATGTAGAAGAAATGCAAAATCTTTATTAAGACACAAAAAAACACAGTTGTACATATTGTTTAAAAACACCCATAAAAACATAAAGTACAACAGAGGGACAGTGTATAGAATACGGCAGGACATAAATGGTTTCCGCTCAGGTCAATGTTTACAAATATAAAAGCATACTATATATTCAACCACTCTGTATATAATAATTATTCCAATAGTCAAAACACAGTTATACCATAGCAAGATCAGTACAGGTAGTTTTTCAAGGAAAATTTAGAACTGTATGTCACACAGGACCTCACCCACCATAAGCCATATTTCACTTCCGATACACTGTCCAAAACCCCAACGCGTGTTTCCCCCCTGGCTTCGTCAGGGGCTGCTGGATCCGTGCAGTAGGTGGATTTAAATAGTCCGCACACAGCTGAAATTAGAGTAAGACCAGTTACCTTGTTTTAAAGATGACGGTTCATGGGAGACGGCACCACGAGGCGCAAAGCACGGCGTCCAGAGTTGGACAGTGTATCGGAAGTCAAATATGGCTTATGGTGGGTGAGGTCCTGTGTGACATACAGTTCTAGGTTTTCCTTGAAAAACTACCTGTACTGATCTTGCTATGGTGTAACTGTGGTTTGACTATTGGAATAATTATTATATACACAGTGGATTAATATATAGTATGCTTTAATATTTGTAAGCATTGACCTGAGCTGCCACCATTTATGCCCGTATTATATACACTGTCCCTCTGTTGTACTTTATGTACATATGTTTTATGGGTGTGTTTAAACAATATGTACGACTGTGTTTTTTTGTGTCTTAATAAAGATTTTGTATTTCTTCTACATATTGATGGATATGGTCTTATAGCAACTAAGGGAAGTTTTTTCGGTTCATACAATTCGGGTTTATGCCTGGTAAATCCACTTCTTAGAATGTAAAACTGGTGCAGGTTGCATCACAGGTCAGATGGGGGGAGCAGCGGGACTGGGCCTTGGCCTCCTTCGTTGCGGCCAAGCCATTCGATTCAGTTGAATGGCTTTATTGGCAGTGCTTCACAAATTTGGATTTCTGGAACATTTCATCAAATTGGTGTCTCAGTTGTATCAGTCCCCAAGGGCGCAGGTGTTGGTGAATGGGATGCTGTCCCCTTCCTTTGGCCTCCTTAGAGGCACGAGGCAGGGGTGCCCCCTTTTGCTGCTCCTCTTTACACTCTCTCTTGAACCATTGGCTCTGCGGATTAGGCAAGATGCTGCATATTTAGGCATTAGAATAGGTTCTTGTGAGGATCGTATAGGTCTCTATGCGGAAGACATGGCACTTTTTATGGCAAATCCCAATGCTACTCTTCCTAGAGCTTTATCCATTATTAACACCTTTGTGAAGTACTCCGGTCTATTGATCAATTGGCAGAAATCTTTCTTAATGCCTCTGAGAAGAGATGATTGTGGTTGGAATTCAGAATTCTGTGGTTTGAAAGTAACTCCTGACTTTAAGGATATGTATTACCAGGGACAGCACTCGGTCCAATGATTTAAATGTCACACCAGTAATACAATATTATAGGGTCAAATTAGAAGCGTGGAAGCTTTTACCTCTATCAGTGGCAGGATGAATAAATCTCTTGAAAATTATTATCTTACCCAAGCTCTTGTACATATTTAGAACATGTAGATGTGATTGTACTGATGCGTTTTTTCCAGAATAGTCAACTCACCGCGTGCGTGCGTGCGTGTGGATCTAAGCTCAAACTATCAACTCTTCAAAGACGTGGCTGGAGCTGCGTTGCTGGATTTGAACTTGTACTATCTAGCGGGCCAGCTTCGATACCTGGTAGATTGGGTCTCTCCCCCCTTGACCTCAACTGCTGAACTTAATTTAGCTGATGTGCTGGGCTTGAAAAATTTGTGGACGATGTTAGAGCCGCATGATTTTAGCCATAGTCATCTGCTACCCTTACACAAATTAGCAAGACGGGTATGGCAGCAAGCTAAATCTGTAACTGGGTTTGTTGGGGTAGTGGCTGATGTCCCGCTATGAGATAATCTGGGTTTACCTGGGAAATCTTACTGGGTTTCTAGGGACATACATGTCGTGTCACAATTACTAAAAGTCGACACTATGGTTATGTCGGTGGGTAAGATTCGGGAGTCCTTTAAAATACCTCAGAGATACATAAAATTGTATGCAACTTCACCATGCAGTGACAAACCAGCCTCCACCATGTTATGCAGTTGTCCCCTAGTGACACTATTAGGCACCCAAACGCCAAAAGGGTATGTGTCTCTTATCTACTCATCTGTTGGATGCCGAAATGCAGCTAGAGCCCATTGTAGCAGAAAGTAAATGGAGGGAATTGATTCCCTCCTTGTCTCATGAGGATTGGGGGAGGCCCAGAGATCCCATTTGTTAGTTTCTCCAGCTGCTAACCATAAACTGGTGCAATTATATATCATACATCAATGTTACTTAACTCCGATCTGATAAAGACACATGGGAAGGATGGATTCCTCTAGTTGTCATAGATGTGGTGGGGATAGGGCAGACTTTATACATCTTATATGGCAGTGTCAGTGGATCCTCTGCCTTCTGGAATGAAGTGGTATCTTGACTAACCAAAGTGATGAGGAAAGAGGTTCAACTCAAGCTGGAATTTTTTGCTGGCGTTGATGAGGAAGGGTGGTCCGCGCATGAGAGGCTTTTTCTTAGGGAGTCACTCTTCATGGCAAGAAAGGCGGTGGCTATACAATGGACGGCTCATAGGGCGCTGACTATTGCTCAATGGCGTTAATTGATCAATTATATTCTTCCGTATGAGAAAATTGTATATAAGGATCGTGGTTTACTTTAATTTGGGGTGGTTGGTGCTCCTCGAATCTCACTCACTGTACCGTTCAAGGATTAAGTGATTCTTGACAAATGCTATGATTGGGCTTGGTTAAGGCATAATTGTTCAATGCAAGGTACTCATGGGTAGTTCACCACATGCCTGCGTGTGGGTTACAAGATTCATTCCCCCTCATCTTTCTGCTCAAATAACGCTGATGCATTTGTTTATTTTTACGCTCTCCAACTATATATATGGTGTGCATTTGTTTTACATTGCATCATTTTGTATGCATTATGACTAATACTCCCTATTGTTTTCTGGATTATCTGGTACATCTTATTCTGAGCACATTTTGGCTTTTTTTGCTGCTTTTTTTTTCTTTGTTAAAAGCGATATTGGCAAATATTGAAGCATTGAAATATACATTAGGGAAATGCGCTAAGAGCATTAGCCAATGAGTCACGTAAACTTTTTACAGTACAATGTGTGAGAGGAGAGTCGAGGAACTCCAATTACCCCATATTGATAAGAATTTAGCAGAGCATCCACGGTTCTTATATGCTAAAATATAATTAGTTTATACCATTGGTCCAATGATGGTGTCCTATATGCCATCCAACGTATAGCCATGGCATTCCTTGCTATGAACAGGGCCTCCCTTAGAAAAACCTGTTCATGAGGCGACCACCCATCTCCCGGTATAGATCCCAACAAACATGTTAGATGTTGGTGGTACCGGTTTCCCTATATCCCTCGTCAATAAAGCAATCATTTCATTCCAAAAGGCAGATATCAGCTCACATTGCCACATTAGATAAATTCTGCTCTATCTGGAAGTCGTAAGTCTTCCCATTTCTCATCGGTGTAAGATAACATTGGTGAATAATATAGAGTTGTACCAACTTATTAGCATCTGGAGAAATTAATAAATGTGAACTCAAGGCATCCTTTCATTCATCATCATTCATTAAGGGAATTTAATCTCTCCACTTAGCCTCTGCTACAAGAGGCTCATGATGATTCTTCGTATTCGGCAAATGGGAATAAATAGTAGACACGTATGCCTTCGGCATAGTTGACTAGGACAATAGTCATATAGTTCCAAGATCGGCCACAAAGTCTTTAAGCCCAAAACATGTGCCAAAGCAGGTGACCCAAACATATCTGTTCTTGATAAAGCATT
The DNA here is from genome assembly GCF_050947455.1 of Rhinoderma darwinii. Lineage (NCBI taxonomy): Eukaryota > Metazoa > Chordata > Amphibia > Anura > Rhinodermatidae > Rhinoderma > Rhinoderma darwinii. The sequence continues at coordinate 307,733,817 of NC_134688.1, forward strand.
ATGCTGTGGTGTATGACGGATAAATTCCCTAACTTCTGGGTGAATAGCTCTCCACGTATCTATCCAACCCATTTCTTGCATAAGCGAGGCTATTTGGGAGGGTACTTTTGGAGTCCGTAGTTCCGGACTGGATAAACAATGCAAATGAGATTCAATCCATAAGGAGATTAAAATCTCACATCCAAACAATACAGGATTCCGGATACGATGAGGCAAATCTCAAGGCCGGGCGGAGGATTATAGTTTCACATAATGACATGGGGACGATCATCAACAAGTGCATGTACAAATATGTATGTGCCATTAGGGTCTATATTTGTTTGCAAAGATTCCCATCCCAACCTACAATGCACCATCATTGCTACACCTGTGGAGTATGAGGTGTGTGAAGCATGTCTAACCCACTGGAGCCAAGATTTATTCAAAGTATGACAGGAGTCTGGTGTCATGAGTTTCTTGCAAATCTATTAAGTGGGGCTTATGAAGCCTGAGTACTGAAAACACCATATTACGTTTCTATGGGGAGCTCAAATTTCCAGTTTCCTGCAGTGCAGCTATACCATACCCATATATGTGTCTCTCAAAAAAAAAAAAGACTGACCCATTAATACAAACAAAACAACCTATTTTTAACCCCTTAGTGACCTGCCTATTTTAGGCCTTCATGAACAAGCAATTTTTTTTATTTTTCCCATCGCCGCACTTAAATAGCTATAACTTTTATATTTTTCTGTCTACATAGCTATATGAGGACTTTTTTTGTGTGGGATTATTTGTATTTTTTAATGGCACCATTTTGGGGTACATGTCATTTTTCAATTACATTTTATTAACTTTTTTTTGGGGAGGGAATAGACAAAAACCAGAAATTTTGCCAATGTTCTGAGTTTTAAATTTACGCCGTTTAACGTGCAGTGTAAATAACATGTCACCGTTATTCTATGGGTTGGTACAATTACAACAATACCACATATGTAAAGATTTTTTTTATATTTTACTACTTTTGCACAATAACACTTTTGATCTGAAATGATTTGTTTTTGCATCGTCGCTTTCCAAGAGCCATAACTTTTTATTTTCCGTCAATTTAGTTGTATGTGGGCTTGTTTTTTTCAGGGCAGAGACGTAGTTTTGAATGGCAGTTTTTGGGGGTACATGCGACTTATTGATTAACTTTTTTTTTATTACTTTATTGGGTGCAACGGAAAAAAATACACTTCAGCCATAGTGTTTTGTTTTTTTTTTGTTTTTTTTAGGGTGTTCATCTTGCGGTTTTAAATTGCATGTTAACTTTATTGTTTGGGTCATTACGGTCGCGACGATACCATATATGTGTACCTTTTATTTATTTTTTACACTTTCACTAAATAAAACCACTTTTTAATGGAAAAAATTGTTTTATTTTTTTTGTCTGTAAACTTTATAGATATTTCATTTATTACTTATTTTTTTTTAGTCAAACTAGGGGACTTCTCTATGTGATCTTTTGATCGCAGATCTAATGCTTTGGTATACTGTCAGTGTAAAACTGACAGGCAATCTATTAGGACTTGCCTCTGGCACGTCCTAATAGGCATATAGCCAGGGCAGGCCTGCGGACCTTTGTTAGGCCCCCGGCTACCATGGCACCTCATCGGAGGCCTGCAATCGCATTTGCGGCCCGCAGATGGGTGATGGACGGAGCTCCCTCCCTCTGTAAACAAATTAAATGACGCGGTTGCTATTGGCCGCAGCTTTTAACGGGTTAAATGGCCGCAATTGAAGTAAACTTAGATCGCTACCGTTGGAGCAGGAGCCCAACGGTCGTCATACAACCGAGCACCCGCCTCCACGGGACACCCATTCAGGACTTAGACAAGATCGCCGTGAAATGGCACCGGCCTAGCCTAAGACCCGTTAGTGACCGCTGTGAAAAGGTCACCTAGGGGTTAACAAAGCTCAACAGGAGCTAAAAATTATATGGAATAAAGTCTCACAGCCTAAGAAGTTAGGGGATAGTCTCCACTTCGAGGGTAATGTCCGCTGTAGAGTCTCACGTGAGTAAAGAGTAATACAGCCCCCTGACTAGCATCCACTCAAGTTAGAATAATAAAGGTACACATGTCCAATCACAACAGTCCCAACATATCCCGTACACATAGCTATATCAGTGCAATATCGATATGAAACACGTAGCAAGTATTGGGTTGTGATCAGGACTATATAAATCAAAGAGCAGATATTATCAGGTAACTACATACCCCTCAGGGACCATAGCCAGTGCCATATCAGATATCAGTAATGTCAAATAGAACCATGTATCAAGAGTCCTATATATCTAATACTATATAACCACCAGAAGCGACTGTCCATGCAGGTCAGCGGCGAGGAGAATGTCTGTTCTTAGAGATCCATTCCTCTGCCTCGGTCGGGTTAGTAAAGAACAATTGCCATCCACAACTCTAAGCCTTGCCGGATAGGCCATTGAATAAGGGATCTGTACATTTCAAAGGCGTCTCTTTATTTGGGTATAGGATGCACTTTGACACGTGTTCAGGAGAGAAATCGGGGAAAATGGACACCGAGGTGTTCTCAAACTGGATTCCTCCAGCTTTCCGTTTTGCCTGTAGTACGGTGTCCCTGTCCTTACAATGAAGAAGACGTGCTAGCAAGGGTCTTGGGAGAGCTCCTGGGATGGGAGGTTTGACAGGCAACCTATGTGCCCTCTCCACCGGAAAACCCCATTGAAAATGGGGCCTCCAGGAAAATTTATTTTAACCATCGGTCCACAAATTCTCCAGTGTTGACCATCACCTTTCTCTGGTAATCCCACTCTCCGAAGATTGTTGCGCCGTGACCTATTCTCCAAGTCAACCGACTTTTGGCGCCAGAGATCAACCTTCCGATGCAGGTCTTGTATGTCGGCAGGCATGTTGGCAGTTTGGTCTTCCAGGGAGGAGACCAGTTACACGCTCCATCAAATTTTGGAGATCTTGACTCAACAGGCCCACATCAACCCGTACCTCGTCAGTCTTGGAGGTAAGTGGGGATCTAGTGTCCAGAATGGCGGAAAACCGCTTCTCTGAAGCTTCCTTCAGAGTTCGCTCTTTCTCTGATGTAGCAAGTACGGGGTTATCGAACGCATCCGAGGTTGAGCCTGTGGCCTGCATGGGGGAACTCCCTCTGGCGCCATCTTGGGCTGACACTTATTTTTTTTTTCAGCCACCTCGGCTGCTTTACTTGGTCCCATCTTACGTAGGAAGTATGACATTTTGCAGGGTTATGAAGCCACAGGATGAAGCTGAACAGGATGCCGGCACGGAGCAGCAGCTACATGCGTCCTCTCATCAATATTCTTATTCTTCCTTTTGCCAGATTCTCTAGGACTGGACATCTGCAGAAATTAGAAATGTCAGATAAGTATAAACACTGATGTCACATAACTTACAGACCGCACAGCTGCCTTGAGCAAACAAATCTACCTTGCGCCAATAACAGAAGCTCCTGCCTGGCATAGTGCACAGAATCACACTGCCGCCAATATTTATATGATCACCAGGGCCCGTGATACAAAAGGGATCCCACTCGTGCGCATGCGCCCGAGCTCCAGCGGCTAGAGAATAGAAAAACAATGCCGCGGGAGTAACAAACCCTTGCGAACCCAGCGTGTCAGCCTCCTAAAGCAGCAGAATGGCTACAAGGGTGATGCATTCACTGGTTGCCTGGAGACACCTACAGGTAGAGCCAGAAAGCCGAGAATCCCCGTTGAAAGTGTCAGTACAGGATCACCCTGACTGACGTTCATAACTCCAGGTAGCGAGGAGAAACAGGGAATGGCTGAGCGGAGACACTCTCGGTATGCCATGAGGTATAGGAGCAACAACTTCTTCCTAGGAGAGAAGAAAATAAAACATGGTTTATTGTAGTCTCTATGGGTGTTTTATGGAGCTACCAGCATATGTATTGATTCATTGTTAATGTGTATGTTTGCGCCTGTCCTTGTAGGAAAAGCGAGTTCATTAACCCTTTGGTGTATGCAGACAGACTAAATGGAATGATAAATTTGGGGCTAAAGCAACATTTTCTTTGAAAAAAATTAATTTTTTCTTTTTTTATTGCGCACTCACTGTATGAAACCTGTGGGGTCAAATTCTCACTATGCCACTTTCAAAATTCCTTAAGGGGTGTAGTATCCAAAATGAGGTAATTTGTTGGGGGTTTCCACTGTTCTGGTACGTCAGGAGCTCTTCAAATGCGTCATTGAACCCGAGAACAATTCCAGCTAAATCTGCCATAAGTGCTTCCATTCTGAGCCCTGCCATGTGCCCAAACAGCAGTTTATGACCACATATGGGGTATTTCAGTACTCTGTAGCAGTTGTTTTACAAATGTTGGGGTTCTTTTTTTCCTTTATTTGGTGAAAAAATTAAGCTAATGCTGCATCTTAATGGAACAAAATGTAATATTTAATTTTCACTGCCCAATTCTAATAAAATCTGTGCAAAACCTATTTGGCTAAAATGCTCACTACATCTCTAGATTAGATCCTTGTGGGGTGTATTTTCCAAATTGGGGTGTTTCCTTTGTTTTGGCATCTCAAGACCTCTACTAACCTGACATGGTGCCAAATATATTCTATAAGAAAAGAAGGCACTAAAATCCACTAGGTGCTCCTTTGCACCTGGGGCCTGTATTTTGAGTCGATTAGCACACTAGGGCCACATGTGGGATATTTCTAAAAACTGCCAAATCTGCGCAATAAATATTGAGTTGCATTTCTCTGGTAAAACCTTCTGTGCTACAGAAAAAAAGGATTAAGAATGAATTTCGGCAAAAAAAATAACATTTTTACATTTCACCTCCACATTGCTTTAAAGAGGCTCTGTCGCCAGATTAAAAGTGCCCTATCTCCTACATAATCTGATTGGTGCTGTAATGTAGAGAACAGTGGTTTTTATTTTGAAAAACTATCAAATTTGAGCAAGTTATGAGCAGTTTTAGATTTATGCTAATGACTTTCTAAATAGACAACTGGGCGTGTTTTACTTTTTGACCAAGTGGGCGTTGTACAGAGGAGTGTATGACGCTGACCAATCAGTGACCAATCCGTGACATACACTTCTCATTGTTCTAGCCCATTGTTAGTGTGATAGTGCAGTGAAAGAAGCTGGGCTGGAACATTGAGAAGTGTATGACGCTGATTGGTCACTGATTTGGTCAGCGTCATACACTCCTCTGTACAACACCCAGTTTGTAAAAAGTTGTCTATTTAGAAAGTCATTAGCATAAATCTAAAACATTTTTTTTAACCACATTTTACCCCCAACATAAAGTACAATGTGTTACGAGAAAACAATATCAGAATCGCTTGGTTCGAGAAAAGCTTTCCAAAGTCATTACCACATAAAGTGACACGTCAGATTTGAAAAATGGGGCTCTGTCATGAAGTCCAAAAGTGGCTGCGGTGGGAAAGGGTTAAACTCATGTGTATTTTCTTAAAATGCAATAAAAAGTATAATACCTCTTTACCTAATTCAACTTTATATCTAAACTTTTGTTGCACTGTGCTTCCATTGAGGACACTACCCTGGTTACCCTCTTCTGACAATTAATTCTTGCATTTCTTTCAAACCACTCAGAATGTAATTGCAGAACATGAGATTCGGAACATATCTTGTGCTGCTCAGGATCCTGAAGACCTATGTACTTTTGCCTATATCACAAAGGATCTGCAGACCAGCCACCATTACTGCCATGTTTTCGGCACTGCTGATGTGGTGAGAGAAATATATGTTAACCATTACAGTTTTCCCAGATTAATTCATTTTTCAGCTCATGGACATATGAACACTGGACTACGGTGATATTTAGACAATATTAGCAAATGGCCACTTGGTACTGAGATTTCAATATTTCTATTTAAGGGGGCTCCGTCACCAGATTACAAGTGTCCTATCTCCTACATAATCTGTTTGGCGCTGTAATGTAGATAACCGTGGTTTTTATTTTGAAAAACAATCATTTTTGAGCAAGTTATGATCAATTTTAGGTTTATGCTAATTAGTTTCTTAATGATCAACTGGGCGTGTGTTTACTTTTTACATTGTTACATCGTGATCATGCAGTGAAAGAAGCTGGGCTGGAACAATGAGAAGTGCATGACGCTGATTGGTCACTGATTGGTCAGCGTCATACACTCTTCTGTACAACACCCAGTTGGTCAAAAGTAAAAACACGCCCAGTTGTCTATTAAGAAACTAATTAGCATAAATCTAAAATTGTTCATAACTTGCTAAAAAATGATCGTTTTTCAAAATGAAAAACCACAGTTACATTACAGTGCCTTTAACTCCAAGGGGCTTTCCAGTTTTATGTAGGTAAAGCTTAACCACTGTAAAAAGAAACTTTCGCCACCTTTCCAATATATTTTGTTTGAATTCCTCACCATGTTTAAGTTGCGTGCTTGCTGTCATTGAATGGTAATCTTTATTTTGAGATTCTCAAAACCTGTCCTGTCATGTCCTGCTGATACAAGTGCATAAGTATTTACAAGAGAGTTTTCATATAGCACACCACACACCTGTGGGAGCAGGACATAAGGACAGGTTTTTAGCGTCTGGATGTGAACAAGAATGTTTTTAAATTCACTGACTGCAAGCAAGGATCTTAAAAATATATTAAAAAGCTGCATACATTTTAAACTTTACAATGCTGATAATGCAGAAAAAAAAGAGTCTCCAAGGGCGCTGCTGCACTAAGAACGCAATAGGCATGAAAGATGGATGATTTATTGAAAACAAGAGGCTACGCGTTTCAATGCCGCATCGGCATCTTCATCAGGCCATAACAGAAGCATGTCAACTGCACTGTTTAAATACAAACTGAACACTGAAAAAACCCACCAATGTGACCGGGGTCAGAGTGCTCGGATGACGTCACAAATGAAGGATTGGAATAAAATGCAACTATAAACACAAGGCAGTAAATGGTTAATGCAATCAGCGGTCAGACCTTGGACAGCAGTATAATGAAACATACGCAACTATATCAAAGAAATCACATAGCGAAAAAAATAACACGTTGTGCAAAAAAATGCAAACAATGTTCTCCACGCAGCAATGATACAAAGATATTTGTTCCAACAAAGTTGTCACAACATAGTAGTTTGAAAAAGTAAAAAGCAGTTCCGATGAAGTGGTCTCAAATAATGGACTTCTTTCCAACCTAAGTTCCACTATGGTACAATGCCATGCAGCGTTTAATCCGGTGCATGCGGGACACTTTTTTATCAAGAATGGGAATCCTCCTGCTCAGGAAGAAGTTTACTTCCGCGATCACTGTAGTTAGCCTGCAGTTTTCCATATCCATGAAGACTGTGGATATTCTCACATAATGGAAGCACACTGACTGTTTCTTATCCTGTTCTAAATGGGTAGAGTCAGAAGATATGGTAACGAAGTGGTCTGTCTTGCGACTTTCTAGGAGCTGTGCACTCCCTCTGTCAGATGAAGGTGGACTCTCGTTCTCTCTTTCTCTCTCTCTTTCTCTCGTTTTTTCTTTCTCCCTCTCTTTCTTTCTCTCTCTTTTTCTCTTTCTTTCTCTCTCCTTTTCTCTTTCGCTCTCTTTTTCTCTTTCTTTTTTCTCTTTCTTTCTCTCTTTTTCTCTCTTTTTCTCTTTTCTCTCTTTTTCTCTTTTTTCTTTTTCTCTTTTCTCTCTTTTTCTCTTTTCTCTCTTTTTCTCTTTCTTTCTCTCTTTTTCTCTCTTTTTCTCTCTTTTTCTCTCTTTTTCTCTCTTTTTCTCTCTTTTTCTCTCTTTTTCTCTCTTTTTCTCTCTTTTTCTCTCTCTTTTTCTCTCTTTTTCTCTCTTTTTCTCTCTTTTTCTCTCTTTTTCTCTCTTTCTTTCTTTCTTTCTTTCTTTCTTTCTTTCTTTCTTTCTCTTTCTCTCTTTCTTTCTTTCTCTTTCTCTTTCTCTTTCTCTTTCTCTCCCTCTCTCTTTTTTTCTTTCTCTTTCTCTCCCTCTCTCTTTTTTTCTTTCTCTTTCTCTCCCTCTCTTTTTCTTTCACTTTTTTCCTCTCTCCCTCTTTCTCTCTTTTTCGCTCTTTCTTTCTCCCTTTCGCTCTTTCTCTTTCTTGCTCACTCCTCTTTGGGAAGCACTTTATTGCTGATGAGGGGAAAATCTCTCTTCAGCTTCAGAATTGTCCTCAACGGTAAAATCTATCAAAAAGATCCCTAAGGTTTTATTCCTTTTATGAATCCCCTTAGTTCCTCAGACAACAGGAGATGCTATTCGTGACTTCATTTGTTCCTCAGAGACCAGAAGTCTTTCAAACCAAACTCTTTGTAGCCTTGTACCAGTCCTCAAAACTTGCTTCTTCCAGGACCAATTCAGCGTAAAGATCTGTCCCCACTTTAGCCTTCCCCTCGAGTGTGGGACGAGTTATTTGCTTTCATGAGGTCTGCCTTGCCCATGTAGAGGACACTTGGTTTCGTGAAGTGCTGTCACCTGTATTCAAAATAGAATTATTGACGCTTGCTCCGGTATGGTTCTTTCCTTCAAAACCACCAATTTTCTAGTGTACGCTTTCTTCCAAATGATGAACTCTCTCTTTAAGGGAGTGGTCATGACCATTCCAAGTACAGAACACTTGCCGAGATCCCACTCAAAGCTTTTTGTAATCCCTAAAAAAAAGTTCTGAGAGACCTATCCTGGGTCTAAAACAGCTGAACCGTTTCTTGCATGCACTCAATTGTGGATTGAATCCTTACAGTCCTTGGTCATGTCAATGGAGCTGGGACAGTTCCTTTTTTCAAGTTTAACCATTGTTTGCTATAATCCTCATTTGGTTCACATCATTTCTAGTTTGTTGCCATTTGCGTTGGGCTTGCCACTGCACCCAGAGTCTTCAACAAGGTCATGGCGTGCGCACCTTGGCTCCAGGAATGTTGCCATAATTCCTTACCTGGACAACCACTTGATATAGGCTCCTTACAATCAGGACAATATCGTAAGCCTCAGGATTACTTTGGACATTCTGCAGAGGAGCCTCAAAAATCCATTCTCACGCTGTCCCAACACATGCAATTTCTGAAAATGATCTTTGACACCAATAAAGCCAGGGTCCTTCTCCCTGCAGAGGTCGAGGACATCTGGTCTATAGTAACTTTGCAGAAGTGCCCCCTACTTCATTCCCTTCTGCCTGAGGGTGTTGGACAGATTGATCTCCTTGTACGTGGCCATTCCCTATGCCCAATTCTACACGGCTTTCCTCCAGTGGTTGACACTCTCCCACTGGGAAAAATCTCTTGCTTCTCCAAACAAGAAGTTTCTCTTGCCGGGACCAGATCTGGTGGAAATTGGCTCCTGGGAACTCTCAGATCGATCCTTCTTAACTTTCAGGTGGCCAGTTCTCTCTAGATGCCAGCTTCTCATAATGAAAGGCAGTGTACAGTAGTGCTTGAAGGAGTAAGCCTCCTTGCAGCTCAACATACTTGAGCTAAGGACCTATCGGATTCTGCTCTGGGCAGAAGACCACAGTCTTAGCCTCTAGTTTTACCTGTGACTCACGTTCCAGGAGTGGACAACTGGGCCGTGGGTTTTTACAGCCGGTGGGAGAGGCTTAATTTGGGGGGAGTAGTCAGAGGTGTTTTTCCAAATATGCCACAAATCGCAGACTCCGGAAGTAGATTTTTTTTGCGTCCCATTTGAACTGCACGGTTCCCCTTTTTATGGCCAGTGCTTGAGTCCCGCTCACTCTCTTCACCCTATGTGGCAGGTTCATGTTTCTCTACTCCCCTGCCCCTTCTGCCTCAGTTACTCAAGCGGATAAAGGCAGAGGGCCACCCTCATCGCTCAAGCCACCCAGGGTCTGGTAGGCCAACCTCATCAGCTTTCTAGCCATTTAGCGCTGTAATATAGTCCCTCCTTCTTTGCTGTCTACCGTTGGCAGGTTTTTTTTGGCTTCTGCCTCTGCATCCCAACCTCCTTTCCCAAGGACCGCTATTCCACCCTGTTAAAGCCTGATATTCCAAAGCCTCTCTTAACCTGTTTATCAGACCATTTTTAAAGCTTGCACTCCTCAATCAGTGTGTCATAATGACTGGAAGGATCACTTCCACTCGTGCAAGGAACACAACTAGTATTTTCCACCCCAAAACCTCTGTGCTTCCTTCCTTCGGACTTAGAGCAAGGTCCCTTTTTTTTTTTGTGTCTGTCAAGCGGCCAGCAGACGACAGAGTTTCAGAGGCCTCTTGGCCTTCGGTTTTTAGTTGAACACATTTATTCAGGGTTTTGCTCATTGTCTTCCCCTTTTCCACCTCTCTGTTTCTCGGTGGGATCCTAACCTAGTCCTGAAGGCCTTGCAGGCCTTTATGCAATGCTTCTGCAAGGATCTTCTCCTGGCAGGTCATACTTTGTTGCCATTACCTCCATCAGAGGGGTCTCCAAGTTGGCAGTTGTACTTCACGATGACAAGGTGGTGCTTCGACCTTTTCCTTCCTTACTCCCGAAAGCTTGTTTAACGCCATTCACATCAATGAAGACAGTCTTCCCCTTTTGTCCAGCTTTCTCTTATCAGTGGGAGCGATTGCTTCACAGGCTTGATGTTGTCAGGGTTGTATACATCTATCTGTCTGCTACCAAATCCTTCTGAAGATTGGAATACCTCTTTGAGTCTGAGGAAGGGCCTGCAGGTCTTGAAAGTCACTATTGCCCGCTGGCTTCGTTCAGCAATCACAGAAGTCTGTAGGGCGATTAACATGGCCACTCCACACGAGCTGCCATTGCATTCTGAGCAGCATGGCGATTAATGTTTAGCCTCTCACGTTGTGGGTCTTCTCGGGTTCCCTCGTATCAGGAGCGGCTTTAACGGCCCATGGTACTGTGTTGTCCCCCCCGCATCCATCCACGAGAAAATCTTAGTTTTGCACCCACTGTAAAATCTTGGATTAATTTGGGGATGAATCCTGCCCTCTTGATTCCTTACTGAACCCGTGTCCAGTTTAATTTTTTTCAGGTTGCTTCTCCATGTTTGTCTTTTTATTCTCATACTGCTCTTTCACAAACAGATTGGTGCCTTTAGGAGAGGTCTAAGCTGCATAGGAGGAGACTACCCTTTTTTTGTCCATCCCCCCCCCCCCTCTGCAATTTAGCCTACTAGTAGCTGGGCGTATACTCATGGTGCGGTGTTCCCCATTGAATCCAAGGAGAAAATTTATTTTACTGTACAAGAGAAGAAATAGTATGGCAGAATGGGTTTCATGCTTCTCATTGGGCATATTATAATGTTGGTTACAGTTGGGGTGCTTGCTTAACACTTTGGTCTAATTTTAGCTATATTGTTATCCATAAACACAATTGATTTTTGCATAAATCCCTCATCCTAGAATTATAAAATGTGTTCTCATAGGTAGCTCAGGTGCCTTAATAGAGGAAACATAGTCAAGTGTTTAGTTAGGTCCTAAACCATGGTTTATGGTCTGTTAAAAAAAAAAATGTTTGTTTTCTTTCTACAGAACCAGGCCTATGAAATAATTCTTACTCTAGGTCAGGCATTTGAGGTTGCATATCAACTGGCAATACAGGCACAGAAATCCCGTCACCCTGAAGCACTAGTTTCTCGACCCTCAAAACCCATTCCTAAGCCACGTGGCAGTATAAGGCGGCAGAATGTGAGTAATGTTTAATCGTTTTTATGTCCGTGATTTTGTCTAGATACCTAGAGCTTCTGATGACTAATATTAATAAAGCAATGATGGAAGTGTCAAACTTTGAAATATTTGGTTCCATTTGCTGTGTAAAACAGAGAGCACTACAGCTTGAGTCCATTTTAAGCATGAAGGAGAATAGTAAGCGTGGGGCATACGCAGAATGATTAGCATAGCGCACTTTAGAAGTGTTTCTGTCAATAAGGATTGTGGGTAGCCATGGGCTTCATTTTTCAGCAAGACATTAGTGTTTAAAGTTGGGCTTTAAATGGTCATTAAACTTTCATCCAAACTTTGCATAGCTCAATAGCACAAGCGAACATAAACTTTGTGATATATCCTATTGGAGAAAAATGACGTTTTCTCCACTTAGAAGGCACCTTTCTGCCCCTCCTAACTGTTCACTAACTCTGAATTTACAGTTGTATCCGTCTCCTCAAGACAAGACGGCCTATAAGCTTACTTGTAGGATCAGGTTACAGCTACCTATAGAAGTTTATGGAGAGGGGAGGAGGGGGCAGTGTGAGATATAGACAGACGCTGCTGCAGCTTATAGTAAGAGTTCGATCTTACCCCAGGTCTTAATTTTCACTACAAAGCTCAGACGGAACCCCTCAATGGAAAGACAAAACTGATGTGAACAGGCCCCAAGTTTGCGCATGTGCAGAAAAAAAGGAACAGTTAAACGTAATGCATAACTGTTACAAACTGACGGCATATCAGTTTGTATCAGTCATCCGTTGAATTCAATGTTAAAAAAGAAACGGAAAGATTTCTGCCAGGTTGCTGTCATTTTTGACAAACAATAGCGCAGCAGACTACTGTATTTCTACTGTCAAAGAAAACAGAAACCTGACGGAACGGAGCCTAACTGAGCACAACTGATGCAAAAATAAAACTCATTGAAATTAATGGTTTTATTGACGGAAACGTCAACTTCCGTTCTTGTGGTCCTCTGACGGATAGGCTAGAACGGAAGCCACAACGCAGATGTGAACACAGCCTTAAAATGAATGCAAGAAAGATGCATAGATAAAAACTGATCCGTTATAACTGATGACAAACAAAGAAAAGATTCCGTTTTTTTGACGGATCCGGTAAACTGTTCCATCTAAAACAGTCTGGCATCAGTCAGTCTGTATTTTTCTATTTCAACGGATTTGCAAAAATGGATGCCGCAACCCAGATGTGCACGAATTTTGTTTCTTATGGCATGTTCACATCAGCATTGCCCTTCCGTTGAGGGGTTCCGTCAGAGGTTTCCGTCAAAGTTAACCCCTCAACAGAAAGGCAAACTGGAACCTTGGCTTCCTTTTCCCTCACCATTGATCTCAATGGTGACGGAAACGTTGCTAAAGGTTTCCGTTTGTCACCGTTGACACAGGGTTCCGATGTTCTTGACTGAACCAATAGCGCAGTCGTTAACATGACTTAAACCTCCGACAGAACCCCTCAATGGAAGGGCAACGCTGATGTAAACACAGCCTAAGAAATACCCTTCATCTCTAAACTCCTAGAACGCTTGGACTACTCTAGCCTAATCAGCGATCTATCGTCTCACTCTCTTCTCGAACCCTTTGGCTAAGTTCACACTGCATATGATTAAGATGAAAAAATACAAGGCTGACTTAACCCTTTCCCGACCCATGACGAAAATACACGTCATGGAGCGGGGGTTGATGTTTGGAGCTGGCTCACGCGCTGAGCTCGCTCCATACATCGCAGCTGTCAGCTGTGGTTTACAGCTGACACACTGCTCTAACAGCCAGGAACACTATAGCGACTGAGGCATTTAAACCGTTAGAAGGAGGGGGACGGCCCCCTCCAACAGACCCCCCCGCAGCGCAATCGGGTGGGCGCCGATAGTTGTCATGGCAGCCTGTGGGCCAAATAAAGGCCTTCTGTCTGCCTCTGCTAAGCCCTGCCTCTGCTAAGCCCTGCCTCTGCTTAGCAGAAGCCTGTAAAAATGAAAATGTACTGCAATACATAAGTAAAAAAAATATTAAAAGTAAAAAAAAAAAACTTTGCCATTTTTCCCTCAAGCACAATGTAAAAAATAACAAAAATTGGTATCGCCATGTCTGTTAAAGTCAGAACTATTACCATATACCGTTATTTAACTCGCACGGTGAACGGCGTAAAAAATTTAAAACACCAGAAAGGTTGTTTTTCGGTCACCATAGCGCTAAAAAATTAAAAAGGGATCAAAAAATCGTATGTACCAAAAAATAGTACCAGTGAAAACTACAGCTCGTCCCGCAAATATTAAACCCTCTCACTGCCCTCATACGCTCACAATCGATGGAAAAATAAAACGTTCTAGCTTCCAGAATGTGGAGAAACAGAACAAATTTTGTTTTAACAAATAGTTTTTACTTTGTAAAAGTAGTAAAATATAAAAAAAAAATATATATAAATTTGGTATCACCGTAATCATAGTAAGCCGCAGAATAAAGTTACGTTGTTGTTTTTACCGCACGGTGAAAGCTGCAAAAACAAAACCCCAAAAACTATAGCGGAATTTAGATTTTTTTCCATTTGCACGTCACAAAGAATCTTTTTCCATTTCCTAGTACATTATATGGTACTTTAAATTGTGCCAATAGAAGCATCTCCTCCCGCAAGAAAATAAGCCCTCACCACTCTATTGAATAAAAATAAAACCGTTATGGTTCTTGGAAGGCGGGGAGTGAAAAACTAAAACGTTAAAGCGAAAAACGGCTGGGTCGTTCGAGAGAAACCAGCCTCTGAATCTAGATGATTTTTGAGGCAGTTTATTTTAAAGGTGTTTTGTTTTTTTTTGCAAGCGTGTTTGAGGCGTATTTTACCAGTGTTTTTCGGAAGTGTCAATCGGAAATAGGAAAAATCAGCTTGTAATACTCCAAGAAGTGGCAAGTCACTTTAAATTCAGCAGAGTAAAACTGCGCTTCATATAAACTAAGTGTTTCCCATAGGAATCAATGGGAAACTGCTTGTAAGCATATTTCGGAATGCTTTTACTAATTTAAGTGATTCAGAGATTTTCTCGTGATGCACTACATTGTTAGTGGTACATTTTTGTCGGTGTTTACTCCTTATTTACAAACAAAATCAAAATATAAAGAAAATTCAAAAAATTTGCATTTTACTACATTTGAAATCCTCTGCTTCTAAAATGGATAATTATAAGTCACAAATGTTTAAATAAGGTTTACCATATGTCTTTTTTTATGTAGCATCTTCTTTTTAATTTATTATTTTTTTTTTAGGATGTTAGAAGGCTTATAATCTTAACCCCTTCTCGACGCTTGTCGTATGGATATGTCATGGAAAGCTAGTGCTTCCCCCATTTTGCCCTATCCATACGACAAATGATGGACACCAGCTCAGAAGCGAGTCGGTGCCACCATCCCCAGGTGGTGGCTGCATGTTACAGCTGACACCCTGGGTTAATGGCAGGGACCGAACTTTTCTCCGATCCCCGCCCTTAACCCCTTAAATGCAGCGGGCAAAAGCGATGGCTGCTTTTAAGAGATTTGCATCTCATCGGCACACCAGCAATGACAGTTGGTGTGCCGATGTCGCTATGGCAGCAGGAGGCCTAATAATGGCCTCCTGCTCTGCCGTTACGGAAGCCGATCAGGCACCAGCCGGAGATTGTCTAATCGGCTTGCTGTCCGTGAATGACTTGACAGATCTAATACATTGCACTACTTAGGTAGTGCAATGTATTAGAAAATAAATCTGACAGTTGGACCTTCAAGTCCTCTAGTGGGACTAAAGAAAAGTGTAAAAAATATAATAAAAGTTTAATCTAATAAAATAAAACATAATCGCCCTTTTTCCCTTATCAAGTCCTGTATTATTGAAAAAATAAACCATACATATTTGGTATCGCCGCATCCGTAACGGCCTGAAATATAAAAATATCTGATTTATTCCACGCTGTGAACGTCGTAACAAAAAATGTAAATAACAATGCCAGGATTTCTGTTTTTTGGTCATCTTGCCCTGCACAAATTGGAATATAAAGTAATCAAAAAGTCGCATGTATCCAAAAATGGTACCTATAAAAACTATAGCTCGTCTGGCAAAAAACAAGCCCTCACACAGCGCCATCGACAAAAAGATTTAAAAAGTTATGATTCTACCAACTTGGCAACAGAAAAAATACATTCTTTTTGCAAAAGTAATTTTATTGTGCAACTAGTTGTAAAACATAAAGTGTTTATAAGTTTGGTCTCGCCGGAATCGTACTGACCTGCAGAATAAAGTTAACATGTAATTTATAACGCATGGTGAACGCCGTATAAAAAAAGAAATTAAAAAGCTATTCTCACAATTGCTGTTTTTCGGTCACCTTGCCTCCCAAAAAAATAGGATAAAAAGTGATCAAAAAGTTGCTTGTACCCCAAAATGGTACCAATAATAACTACAGCTCTTCCCGCAAAAAAACAGCCCTCATACCACTTTGTCTATGAAAAAATAAAATTAGTTAAGGCTCCAATAAGTCATGAAATAAAAAATATGCGGTTGTTCAGGCCTGAGGGGAACGTTTCTTCTATTTCAAGAGGCGATTTATCAAGGCCCTAAAATTAGGGAACCAGGAAGGGTAGGGCCCAAACATATCTGCTGGAAGCGAGGGTGTCTGTATTATACCAGGACAACACTTCCCAGCAAAATCCCCCAAACTGCAAAGGTACGGAGTGGGGAACAAAAGGGGAATAAGTAAGGACATTTATCAGTGCGACACTGGCCCGTGCAGAAAGGATTGCTTCACAGCGTAACACATCTATGGATTATTTTATTGTTTTTTTTACCCCATTATTATACCACCTGACTATGCTCCTGATGTACTCTGCCCAGCTTACATGTACCCCCACATTATAAACTGAAATACCAGTAATACTCCAAACAAAACTACTCCCTAGCAATATCCACGCTTCAAAAGCCAAATGGTGCTCCCTCCCTTCTGAAACCTACAGCGTGCCCAAACAGCCGTTTACTTCCACATATATGTGATTGGAGGAACAGGGGGAGTATGAAAAGTAGTGTGTTTCATCAATGTAAAAAATACTTTATTATTAAAAACAATGTTGGATGTAAATTATGTTGCGCCAAAGTCCCCTAAATTGGCACAATATGACAAATTGTCTAGATTGAATTGCTCCGATTCTATAGCAATATATTAAATTATATAGACGACTGACCTCTCAGTGTTGGTGAGGAAACAGTCAAATTGCAAGCGAAAATAAAGGTTCCTCCAACGGGCTGTAAATAAAGCCCAGCGGTGGAGAAACCCCTACATCAATATTGCTGCAATGGGTTCCATGTACATGCATGTAACTGCAATAGATTGCATGCACAAGTATCCTGTGTGAGCAGACACGACACAGCAGAGTCAAAACTGCTGCGTGCTAGCAACTACACAGGAGGAGGAAAGGACCGAGCCACAAACAAGTGGTGCCGAGACTACACATACATGATAATACACAATACTGTGACATTCTTCGAATCGCTTGGATAGGTCAAAGCATACCGAAAGTTATTACCACATAAAGTGAAACATGTCCGATTTGAAAAATGAGGCTCTGTCAAGAAGGTCAAAAGTGGCTAAAGAGGGAAGGGGTTAATAGCCGCTTTTATAGTTTTCAACAAAAAATTTTTTTGGACACCGCTTTTGTTCTGAAATGACTTTGAGGGGGGCCTATTTATTAGAAAATCACCCCCCAGACACAAACCCATTTTAAAATCTGCTTCCCCTCAATGTATTTAAAATGGCATTTAGGAAGATTGTTACCCCTTTGTGTTTCACAGGAATTTTTAGCAAAGTGGAGGTAAAATTTTCAAATTTAATTATTATTATTTTTGTAAATATTCAATTTTAATCTATTTATTTCTGCAACACAGCAAGTGTTAACAGAGAATCACAACTTAATATTTATATAATTGATTCTGCCGTTTTCAGAAATATCCCATAAATGTCCCCAGTGTGCTACTTGATTCAAACACAGGCCTCATAAACGGGTACCATTATAGATTTACGGAGGTCTCGAGGTGCCAAAATATAAGTAAGACCCCATTTAGGATACTACATCTCTTGAGGAATTAATCTAGGGGTGTAGTGAGCATTTTGACGCCAAAGGTGTTTCAGCAGATTTATTAGAATTAAGCCGTAAAATAGAAAATTGTTTTATTTTCTTAATAATATGTAGTTTTAGCTCAAATTTGTCATTTTCACAAGGGCTATAGGAGAAAAAGCACCCCAACATTTGTTATGCAATTTCTCCAGGGTATGACAATACCTCATATATGGTAGTCGACGCCTGTTTTGGCACACGGCAGGGCTCAGACTGAAGGAGCGACAATTGGCTTTAGGAGTTCAGATTCTGCTGGTACTAGTTCAGTGGTAGCACTCCAAAGTGGCTCTGTTTAGGAAACTGCACCCTCAAGGAATCCATATAGGTCTGTTGTGAGCATTTTGACCCCATGGGTGTTTCAGCAAATTTATTTGAATTGGGCTGTGAAAATGAAATATATATATAGATTTTTTCAATATATAGTTTTAGCTCAAAATGTTTCATTTTCACAAGGAATACCCTAAAATTTGTTACACAATTTTTCCAAAGTAAGGCACTACCCGATATGGGGTTACAAATTGCTCTTTGGACACACAGCAGGGCTCAAAAGGCGTATAATTTGTTTTTTGGAGTGAAGATTTTACTGGAATGGTTTTCAGATGCCTAAGGTGAGGTACCAATACAGTGGAAACCCCAGAGAGGTGACCCCATTTTGGAAACTACACCCCTCAAGAAATTCAGCTAGGGCTATAGTGGTGAGCATTTTGACCCCACAGATGTTTTTCAGAAATTACCGTAATGATCAATAGATGTTGAGTGAAAGTTGCTATTTTTTCCACAGATATACCATTACAGTGTCAAATATGTTGTGCCCAGCTTGTGTTACTGGAGACGTACATCCCATAAATAGTTAAGCGGGTACTCCCACTGCCAGGTTCAGAAAAGATTTGCCTTTTGGAGCGCAGATTTGTTTGGTAGTAGTTTTGTTTAGGTTTTTTCTGGTATTTTAATTCATAATGAGGGGGCTTATGTTAGCTGTGCGGTGTATGTCAGGCCATATTAACCTCTTCCCGCAAAATTACTAGTCTGGTACGTCAGCATAACAAGCAGCTTCCCACAATCCAACGTACCGGACGCGTCATGAAGATGAAGTGGGCACAGGAGCTGTGCGCACTTAATCTTCAGCGGGTGACCGCTGTAATATACAGCTGACATCCCACTGCGATGGCCGCCGTTTAACCCCTTCAACGCGGCGATCAATGGCGTCCACCACATTGACGTGGTTGACAGAGGGAGGGGGCACCCTCTGTACCCCACTGCCCCCCATGAAAGATTGCGGGTGGCAATGGTTGTTATTGCAAGCAGGAAGCCTAGCAACGGCTTCCTGGCCGCCAAGTACAAAAGCCTATTAGGACCTGCCCAACGCAGGACCTAATAGGCTAACTGTAAGATGGAAAATGACAGTTAAAATACACTGCACTAGATAAGTAGTGCAGTGTATTGTACTGGGAAACAGAAGGTCAGATCTTCAAGTCCCCGGGTAAGTGTAAAAAAAAAGGTTTAAGAAAAATAAAAGTTTTAAGTAATAAAAACAATAATCCCTGGAAAGTCCTTTTATAAATAAAAAATAAAAAAAAAACTATACATAATAGGTATCGCCGCATTCGGAAAGGCCTGAACTATAAAAATATCACGTTATTTTTACCGCACGGTGAAAACCGTAAAAAAATTCAATAAAAAACACTGACCATTTCTTTTTTTGGTCACCTTGTCTCAGAAAAAAATTAATAAAAAGTGATCAAAATGTCGCAAGTACCCCGAAATGGTACTTACGAAAACTACCGTTTGTCACAAAACAAGCCCTCCCACAGCGATATCTACTGAAAAATAAAAAAGTTATGGCTGTCAGAATATGGCAACACTAAAACATGATTTTTGTTAGAAAAAAGTATTTTTATTTTAGGAAAGTAGTAAAACGGATAAAAATTATATAAATTTTGGTGTCGCTGTAATCGTATCGACCCACAGAATGAAGTTAACGTGTTATTTTATACTGCACAATGAACGCTGTAAAAAAGCAGAAACACAACATTGCTAGAATTGCTGTTTTTTGGTTTCCTCGTCTCCCAAAACAATTGAATAAATAGTGATAAAGAAAAAATCGAATTTACCCCAAAATGGAACCAATAAAAATTACAGCTCATTCCACAAAAAAGAAGCCCTCACACAGCTCCGTCAACGGAAAAATAACACGTTATGACTCTCAATAATGCAATGATGCAAATGATGGCCCAGACTAATTTTTTTAGGTCCAGTAGTCTTTCACTAAAAACCCCACATCATTTGCTAGACCCCACAGGTGGACCCTGTAGATGCAGCGGAGATGAGGAATAGGGCTAGTGAAGAAGTCAAAGATTAGGCAAACAAAACTACTACCAAGCAAAATCTGTGCTCCAAAAGCCAAAGGGCTGTCCTGAGCGTGACAGTGTGCCCAAACAGCAGTTTATGACCACATATGGGTATTACTATACTCTCGAGAAACCACTCAACAATTTATGGGGTGTGTCTCTCCAGTGGCACAAGCTGGGCACAACATATTGGTCACAGATGTCAAATGGCAATTTTCAATCTGCAATATCCACTGTGCACTAATTTCTGCAAAACACTTGCGGAGTCAAAATGCTCACAATACCTCTAGATAAATTTCTTCAGGGATGTATTTTCCAAAATGAGGTAATTTTTTGGGGTGTTTCCAATGTACTGGTACATTGCTACATGGTGTCCGAAAACTAATTAATTTAGTCAAATCTACACTCCATAAACCAAATTGCGCTCCTTCCCTTTAGAGCCTTTCTGTGTCCCCAAATAGCACTTTATGACCACATGTGGGGTATTGCCGTACTTGGGAGAAATTGCTTTACAAATGTTGGTCAGCTTTTTCCCCTTTATCCCTTGTGAAAATTAAAAAATGCAACTGTTTAGTGGAAAAAAATGTTTATATTAATTTTTACGGCCTAAATTCCAATAAATTCTGCATAAGACCTGTGGGGTTTAAATGCTCAATATACCACTAGATAGATTCCTTAGGGTGTGTAGTTTCCCCAAATTGGGTCACTTTTGGGGGGGCTACTGGTTTGGCCCCGCAGGGGCTTTTGAAATGTGACCTGGCACCTGAAAACCATTCCAGCTAAATATGAGCTCCAAATGGTGCTCCTTCCCTGCTGAGCCGTTCCATGGGTCCAAACAGTAGTTTATGACCACTTATGGGGTATTGCTGTAATCGGGAGAAATTGCTTTTCAAATGTTGGGGTGCTTTTTTTCTCTTCCTTGTAAAAATTGAAAATGTCCATGTTTTATTGGAAAAAAATTAGTTTTTCAATTTCATGGCCTAATTCCACTAAATTCGGCAAAAACCTTTTTGTAGTTTCCCAAATGGGGTAAATTTTTGGGGTGTCCTCTGATTTGGTCCTGCAGGGGCTTTGCAAATGTGACATGGCGCCGCAAACAATTCCAGCAAAATTTGAGCTCCAAAAGCCAAATGGTGCTCCTTCTCTTCTAAGCCCTGCCATGGGTCAAAACCGTAGTTTATTGCCGCATATGGGGTATTGCTGTGCTCAGAATAGATTGCTTTACAAATTTTGGGGTGCTTTTCCTCCTTTATTCATTGTGAAAATAGAAAAATCTGAGCTAAATCTACATTTTATTTTAAAAAAAATGTTGATTTTCATTTTCACTGCATAATTCCACTAAAGTCCGCAAAAAACTGGGGTCAAAATGCTTACTATACCCCTCGATAAATTACTTGAGGGGTCTAGTTTCCCAAGTGGGGTCACTTTTGTTTTTTTACAGTTTTGGTACCACAAGACCTCTCCAACCTGACATGGTACCTAAAATATATTGTAATTTAAAGAAGGCCCTAAAATCTTCTATGTGCTTCTTTGCTTCTGAGGCCTGTGTTTCAGTCCATAAGCAGACTAGGGCCACATGTGAGGTATTTCTTAAAACTGAAGATTCTGGGCAATAAATATTGAGTTGCGCTTCTCCGGTAAATCCCTCTGTGTTACAGAAAAAAAAAGGATTAAATATCAATTTCTGCAAACAAAATGAAATTTGTAAATTTCAACCCTACTTTGCTTTAATTCTTTTAAAATGCATAAAGGTTAAGAAACTTTCTTAATGCTGTTTTGAATATTTTGAGGGTGCAGTTTTTAAAAAGGGGTGATTTATGGGGGTTTGTTTTGTATGGTCCCTGAAAAAATAGCATTGAAATTTTCTTGAATATGTGAGAAATTGCTGCTAAAGTTCTAAACGTAACGTCCTAGAAAAAGAGAACGTTTAAAAAACTATGCAAAAAAAACGATGCAAACATAAAGTAGAGAGATGGGATATGTGAAATAGTAACTATTTTGTGTGGTATTACTTACTGTTTTACAAGCAGATATATTTAAATTTAGAAAAGCACAAATTTTTGCAAATTTTCTCTACATTTTGGTGTTTTTCACAAATATTGAATTTATCGACCATATTTTTTCACTAACAAAGTACAATAAGTCACGAGAAAACAATTTCAGAATTGCTTGGTTAGGTAAAAGCATTCCGCAGTTATTACCACATAAAGTAAAACATGTCAGATTTGAAAAAATCGGCTTTGTCTTGAAGGCCAAAACGGGCTGTATCCTGAAGGGGTTAAGGTGATATAATAATGGGGTAAATAATAAAATTAGTAATCCATAGGTGTGTTACACGTGACGCAAAATTTTATTCACAGACCAGGTGTTTCAGGGTAAGTTTTGCACTGATAAATGGTGTCCTTTCTGATCCACCTTTTGGAACACACACTCCACCTTTTCTGGGTCCTTCTCTCATTTGCGGTTTGTGGAACTTCACTGGCAAAGTGTTGCTTTGTACAATGCGGGCGGCCTCGCTTCCAGCGGAGATTGACATTTTGTGACAAATGTGCTTGGGCTCTTCTCTTTCTGGTACATAAATATTAGTACCTTGATAACCACATCTTGAAACTGAAGGATTTTTCCCATTTGGCCTTCACATCGAGATGGCACGTAAGCGTTACACAATGCCATTTGTACGATGTGAACAGCCACCTATTTGTATCCTGGGACATGGCTGTGCAGTTAATCGGGGTATTGTGCAAAATATATTTTTGCGGGACGATCTTTAGTTATTAGGCGGGATTCACACGACCGGGTCCCGCCCGAGCCCGAGTGTCGGCCGGTAAAATCGGCCATTTTGCACGGCCGGTTTGCATAAAGTTTTGCATCCGTGCCGGGCCGGGCAGATCTGGACAGTGACATCAGCGGCAACTCCTGAAGGGGAATCCCCATGTGTTCGGGGATTCCGCTTCAGGAGTTTCCCCTGATGTCACTGTCCAGATATGGACAGAGACCTCAAGCGCTCTGTCCAGGAGCGGAATCCCCGAAAACACGGGGATTCCGCTCCTTCAAGGAGCTAAAGTGCGGCTAGCACATAGCAGAGCGGGGAGATACCTCCCTGCTCTGCTATAGTGGCGTCGCTACAGTAGTAGCAGCAGCTGCTGCTAGTGGCGCCATCGAAGGTGTCGCCGCGCCAGGGCGCTTTTAAAACAAGCAGGGGAAGGGAGCCAGCGCAGTGCTTCCTTCCACCTGCTGTACACCCCGGCCCTGCCACACAGCTTAGCCATTCGTCCGAATGGCATCAACTCCTCCTCCTCACATGCACTCTGCGCTGTGAGGAGGAGGAGATAGAGCGCAAGCGCCGGAAAACCCAGCCATCACTCGGGACACATCACTCGGGGGCCGGGTACCCGGCCGAAAATAGAGCATGTCCTATTTTTTGACGGCCGGCTCCCGGCCGGGAAAACCTGTCGTGTGAATGAGGCCTTATTAATACCATAATAGGGTACATGCGACTTTTTGATCACTTTTTATTGCCTATTTTTTTTCAGACAAGGTGACCACAAAACAAATTCTGCCATTGCTTTTTTATTTTTTTACTCGGTTTACCATGCAGGAAAAATAAAAGTTCAAGTCCTTACGTACGCGGTGATAACAAATTTTGTATAGTTTTCTTCATATTTTTCTTGAATTTTTACCATCCCACAGGCCCCTGTTATGTCTGCGTGAAGACTTTTGAAAAGTGTCACAATAGAATAAAAATTGTAAGTGTACACTCTGTAGCCTTTCTGAAGGAACGGCTGCATAAGGTCATAGACTATTTTTCCACTGGCACCAAGATTTTGTGGGCATCCTGGGGGATTTATTTTTTATTTCACGGTCTCTGCCCTCATATATATTGAAGCCGCACGTGTAACCGGTGTTACACTCACATATTTTATATATTTTTACGCCATACCTCGCTCTCTTTGTGTTTTAGGCAGTACATACCTTCATTCGCCCTTAAAATTTACAAGGGATTCATACACACAGAAGTGTAGGATTTTAGAAATGAGTCTTATAGCAAAGTAATAAAGGGCCTCAGTTGTGAAGGTTATTGTGCCCGGGATCATTTCTTGACCGGCTTTTTAAATTGTTACTAAAATGCAGGAAGCTGATTAATGCCTCATACCTGCTCCGGGACATTATTGAAGAAAAAAATGGGGTTACATGAATAGTTCTTGCTGCCCCGTAAGAACGGGTGGATTTTTTTTTTTTTTTACAATGCCCATGTTCAGAGAGAGAGAGCCCGCTGTTTACATTCAGCAGGTGGTGATCAATGTGATTGGAGTACGTGATCACTTTGAACTGACTATCAGAGGGTCCCCTAATGTTGTCTCCAATACCCCAGCTGTAACCTAATAGCTGGGGAATGAAGATATCAGTGCTGCTTGCAGCGCGATCCCATTATCAAGTGCCGCCGTGAAAAGGCAGCACTTGAGAATAAAGCCCATTAATGACTGCCGTGTAAAGGCGTATCGGTGGTCATTAAGGGGTTAATATCTCAGCCCTCCCTTTGTCGTCTAAAATTCTATTCCCATGCATATGTTTAAGAGGGCAAATAACATCAGATATTTTTTTTATTGCCATTAATATATTTATTAAAAAATTTGGGATTCATTTTAATGTTAGCGATTTTTTTTTTCTGTTGATAACTTTGCTAACTTGATTTCATTTTTACATTTCGAATTGAGATCTTTGTAAGTCTGGAATGCTTTTGCTGAACCCTAAGAGCTTGTCCACACGCAGCGGAGTTGCTTCGTTTTTTCTGTACGGAATTGCGGACTGAAAAAACGCAGCAGAATACAGTAGCAGCAAAGTGGACGAGATTTAACAAATCTCATCCACACAGAGCAGAAATTGACCTGCGGTGTGTAACTTTCGTACTGCAGCATGTCAATTCTTGCAATGGAAAGTGAACACAATTGCTGCCTTTTTCAGAGGAGATATTACCACCTCTCAACATTGCGAAAAACGCCGCAAAATACGCACTCTTTTCGGCCGTAAAAAAACACAAGAAATGGTGCGTTTTTGCCACAGCGGAAACTCTGCTACTTTAATCTGAATTGCTGCAGAAATTTTCTGCAGCAATTCAGTCGTGTGTGGACATGCCCTTATGCTTATGGTACGATCGCAGGGTTGCCGATAGCTGCTATGGCCTCCTGGTCTGCCGTTACGGAATCCGATTAGGCCTCTCCCGGATGCAGAGTCTAATCGGCTTGCTGTCAGTGAACGACTGACCGTTCTAATACATTGCACTACATAGGTAGTGCAATGTGTTAGAACATAAATCCCCCAGTTAGACCATTAAGTCCAATAGTTGGACTAAAAAATTTTTTTTTTAAAAAGGTGGGAATTTTTTTATTTTTTTTTAATTAAAAGTTTCAAGTAATAAAATAAAACAATCGCCCTTTTTTGCTTATCAAGTCCTTTTTTATTGAAAAAATATATAAACCATACATATTTGGTATCGCCGCATCCGTAATGGCCAGAACTATAAAAATATGATATTATTTATCCTGCGCGGTGTACGCTGTAAAAATAACTATGCCAGAATTGCTGTTTTTTCGTCACCTTGCCTTCCAAAATTTGGAAGAAAAAGTGATCAAAAAGTCGCATGTATCCAAGAATGGTACCTATAAAAGCTATAGCTCGTCCCACAAAAAAACAGCCCTCATAAAACTACTTTTTTGAAAAAATGAAATAAGTTAAGGCTCCAATAAGTTAGGAAAGAAAAAAAAATGCATTTGTGCAGGCCCGAGGGAAACGTTTCAGTTGCAAGAGGCGATTTATCAAGGCACTAAAATTGGGAAACCAGGAAGGGGAGAAATCAAACATATCTGCTAGAAGTGGGGACGCCCGTATTATAGCAGGACAACGCTTTACCAACCAAATTCTCCAAACTACAAAGTTGCAGAGTGTGTTCCAAAAAGGGGATAAGAAAGGACATTTATCAGTGCGACACTGGCCTTTGCAAAGCGTAACACACATCTATGGATTATTCTATTGCTTTTTTTGTTACCCAGTTAATATACTACTTGATTATGCCCTGATGTACTCCGCACAGTTTACATATGCCCCCACATTATAAACTGTAATACTTAAACAAAACTGCTACCAAGCAAATCCACGTTCCAAAAGCCAAATGGCGCTCCCTCCCTTCTGAGCCCTACACTGTGCCCAAACAGCTGTTTACTCCCACATATATGGCATCGCCGTACCCGGGAAAACCCTTTTAACAATTTTTGGGGTGTGTCTCTCCAGTGGCACAAGCTGGGCACGACATATTTGCCACTGAAATGGCATATCAAGGGAAAAATGACAATTTACACCCCATTTTTAAAATGACACCCCTTAATAAATGCCTTGAAGGGTGTAGGTTTTAAAATGGGGTCACTTCTCAGGGGTTTCTTTTATTATTTCACATCAGATCCCTGCAATTGTGAGCCAATTCTAAATCCCCAAATATGTTGTGACAAAATATTAGGGCCACATGTAGGGTGTTTCTAAAACTGGGATTCACAGCATAATAATTAGAGATCTGTCTTTTCATGGTGGCACAAGCTGGGCACCGCATGTTGGCATATCTATAGAAAAATTGGCATTTTCACTCTGCGACATTGAGTGCACACAAATTTCTGGAAAACACCTGTGGGGTTAACATGCTCACTACACCCCTAAGTGAATACATTGAGGGGTGTCGTTTCCAAAGTGAGGTCACTTCTGGGGGGTTTCCACTATTTTAGTCCCACAGGGGCTTTGAAAATGTGACATAGTGCCCAGAAACCAATCCAGCAAAATCTTCGTTCCAAAAGTCAAATGGCGCTCCTTCCCTTCTGAGCCCTACTGTGTGCCCAAACAGCAGTTTATGACCACATATGGGGTATTGCCGTACTCGGGAGAAATTGCTTTAAAAATTTTGGGGTTCTTTTTCTCTATTTATTGAGAAAATTAAAAAAAATTACGCTAAAGCTACGTCTTATTGGAGAAAATATTTTTTTATTATTTTCACTGCACAATTCTAATAAAAACAATATGGCCCTTGGGCAATTTGACCCCACAGGTGTTTGTTTCCTAAATGGAGTCACGTTTAGGGAATTTATACTTTAGGGGCTTTGCAAATGAGACATGGTGCCGAGAAACCAATCCAGCAAAATCTGCGCTCCAAAAGCCAAATGGTGCTCTTTCCATTCTGAGCCCTGCCATATGCTCAAACAGCGGTTTATGACAACAAATGGGGTATTTTCGTACACTGGAGAAGTTGCATTACAAATTTTGGGGAGCTTTTTCTTCTATTTTGCTTCTATCTATTCTATTCCTTGTGGGAATTTTTTATTTTATTTTATTTTTTAAACGTCATATTATTGGAAACGTTTTTAAATTTTTCGTTTTCACGTCCAAATTCTAATTCAAATCATGAAACACCTATGGGGTCAAAATGCTCACTGCACCCCTAGAACAATTCCTTGTGAGTGTAGTTTCCAAAGTGGGGTCTCTTTTGGGGTGTTTCCTTCGTTTTGACATCACACAACCTTTTCAAACCTGACATGGTGCCTAATATATAATCTAATAAAAAGAAGGGTCCAAAATCCTCTAGGTGCTCCATTGCTTCTGAGGCCTGTACTTCAGAAATTAGCACACATGGGCCACATGTGGGATATGTTTAAAGACTGCAGAATCTGTACAATAAATATTGAGATGAATTTCTCCGGTAAAACCTTCTGTGGTACAGAAAGTATTAAAAATTAATTTCTTCAAAAATAATGACATTTGTAAATGTCACCCCTACTTTGCTTTAATTGGTATATCTCTGTCTTACAAGCAGATACATTTACATTTTTAAAAATGCACAATTTTGTAATTTTTTGCTAACTATTCGTGTTTTTCACAATTAAATACTGAATGTATCGACCAAATTTTACCAGTAACAAAGTCCAATAGGTCATGAGAAAACAACCTCAGAATCGCTTGGATAGGTAAAAGCATTCCGACGTTATTACCACATAAAGTGACACATGTCAGATTTGAAAAATGAGGCTCTGTCAGGAAGGTCAAAACTGACTGCAGCGGGAAGGGGTTAAAAATTACCCATTTAGCGTCCGTATTCCTATTACCATTACATGATCCCAGTCAACAAGACTAAGTGTTTCCCTCAGTCGATTGAATTTTGCTTTCCTAAAATTCCAGGTTTTTGTTGCTCCCCTTCGTATTGTTTTATTCAAAATTATATATTAAAGCTTACCATATCGTGGTCACTATTCCCCAAGTACTCCCGGACCTCCACATCTGATATTGTGTCTGGTCTATTAGATAAGGCCATATCCAGCACACCCTTTGGTTGGTTTATCAACAAACTGAGTGAAATAATTGTCTTAATTTGTGTATGAAAACTTCATATCCAGCGGCCTCTATGTCCCAATTATTGTCAGGATAGTTAAAATCCCCCATAATAAGGACCCCAGTATTATTTGCTGTCTTTTGTACTTGTTGCAGCATTTCATCCATAGCCTGTTCCGCTATGTTCGGTGGCTTATAACAAACTCCAATTAGTAATTTACCGTTATTGCCTGCTTTATGAATATTTACCCATAATGACTCCACGCTGTCACAGTCTCCCCCTATGTCTTCATTCAGGACTGGTCTTATCCTGGAATTTACAAACAGACAAACCCCTCCACCTTTTTTTTTTTTTATCTATGCTCTCTCTTTGCTCTCATCCAGCCAGGTTTCTGTTGTGCCCACTACATCATAATCCATGTCGGTCATTAGAATTTCCAACTCGTCCACTTCTTTTCATTCGCCAGCATACATTTGACACCTTTTAATATTCTACAGTAGATATTTATTCCTAGTAACCTCCCTGCTTGTCTTGCTATCCCCAGCCCCCACTAAATCCTCATTAACCCCTTCTATAGCCCACAACCTATGGACTCTATCTAACCCAGCTTGAATATCCCCAGCCTCCCAGATCCTAGTTTAAAAGCACCTCCAGCCGTGTAACCATCCCTTCCCCAGCACTGCTGCACCATCCCCTTTTAGATACAGCTCGTCCCTACCATAGAGCCTGTAGGCAGTTCTCCATGAACCCAAAGCCTTCCTTCCTGCACCTTGTATTCCAATGAATGGGTGACTGGCTCATGCAGATTTGTGTTGTTCATATATGTGCGTGCGTGCGTATATACATATATTTTTTAATAGAAGATTGCTGCACAAAACAACTTTTTTTTTTTTTTGTCACCCCTATTTCTTTATAGATTGTAAACTCTTACGAGCAGGGCCTTTACTCTTCTTGTTAGATTTGATAATTACCATATTTTTTGGAATATAGGATGCACCGGACCATAAGACACACCCATAATTTGTGGCATAAAAGAGGAGAAAAAAAGGTTTTGCCTTTAACTGTACATGTCCTGGGTAATATTGAGGCCCCAATACAATGCCAGCCACAGTGCCCACACTACAATGTCGGCCACAGTGCCCCATAACAATGTCAGCCATAGTGCCCCATAACAATGTCAGCCAGTGCCTCATAACAATGTCAGACACAGAAATACAAGATATTGGCAGCTATAGTGCTCTCGCCCTCCCCTGAACTCACCAGACATCAGAGATGTGGAGAGGCAGGGGTTAATGATGTTGACTCTACCCTTATTGCTCTGTATGGTCCTTGCAGATCAGTAGCTGCACAGATTTACTCTGCTGTGTGTACAAATGTCTGGGTTATCTGCTGACTGAACAGTGAGATTTGACAGAATTCTGTGTGTAAAATGTGACTGTTAGTGAACCAGTAACTCAGATTTTTTTTTTTATGCACAGCACAGGACATGCTGCTTCAATTAGGTTGTTCACATCGGCATTGCCTTTACGTTGACTGCGCTATTGATTCTGTTACAATGGTGATGCAAACGGAAGCTAAAGTTTCTGTTTATCTTTCCGTTGAGAGATTAACCCGACCGACAGAACCCCTCGACGGAATGTCAACGCTGATGTGAACAGGCTCTTACACTGCACTGCGAGGACCTTTTGAAGCTCGGCATCTTCATACACTGGCAGCTGTTTGCCTTTAGGAGATAAGACACAGCAGAAGATTACAGCACAGATTCGAAGATACAAACTGCATCTTATAGCCTAAAAAATACAGTCGTTTTGTTACTATGTAATGTCTGATATTGTCTGTACATGTTCTCTCTGAATTGTAAAGTACTGCAGGTTATGTTGGTGTTATATAAATAAAGATAATTATTACTTTTTATTATTATTTGATATTAGCCGTTTAAAAAAAAAGTCTCACGCTTATGGAAATCTTTAATTAGTTAGAAAATTAGTATGTTAATTTCATCCAGCGAGTTATTTGGCTGTCTTTGTATGGCTAGGAAGAAAGTTTTGTCCCCAATCAACGGAGTTGTATTACTATGTTTTTAGTCCTTGACAAGACGCCTTTTTAACCTAAGTAACGTTGTAAGGTGTCCTTTTGCTTATTAATTTAAGTTTATAAAATAAATAAATGTAAAATGCTCAGATATTTTGCAAAAATATTTGATGTGTTTAAATGGAAAATAGTACATTGCTTAACATGTGCTTATTATATTTTCTATATCAGATAGAGTCTTCAGAATCTGAACAGCCTGTAGCCTCTCATGGAAGTGTGCCGTGGAGTGTGGATACCAAACCGTAGCACTGAACTGAGCTAAGAAGTGAGTATTTTTTATAAGAATATAAAAAAAATGGAGAGTTGTGGGATATATTAGTCAGCAAGTAAACAGTCAGTTCTTGAAGTTGATGTGTTAGCAGGCAAAATGGACAAGCGTAAGGATCTGAGCGACTGACAATGGCCAAATTGTGATGGCTAGAACACTGGGTCAGAGCATCTTGAAAACGTCTTGTGGGGTGTTCCCATTATGCAGTAGTTAGTACCTACCAAAAGTGGTCCAAGGAAGGGCAGCAGATGAACTGGTGGGGACAGGGTCATTGGCGGCCAAGGCGTATTGATGCACATGGGAACTAAAGGCTAGCCCCTCTGGTCCGATCCGACAGAAGAGCTACTGTAGCACAGATTGGTGAAAGTATGTATGCTGGCTATGATAGAAAGATGTCAGATCACACAGTGCATCACAGCTTGCTGTGCTTAACCCCTTCCCGCTCCTGGACGTACTATTAGGTCATGGTAGCTGTATCGTTCGCGCTCCATGACCTAATAGTACAGCATGGGAGTAACGGCCATTTGGGCCGTCTTCCCAACACATACAGGAGCTGTGACAGCTGCTGTCTCGTACAGCAGTTGCCGCAGCTCCTACAGCGGGGACCGATCGCTGTGTCCCCGCTGATTAACCCCTTAAAAGCCGCGTTCAATAGCAATCGTGGCTTTTTAGGGGTTAAGCTACCATCGTCAGCCTGCTACACGATAGCTGCCGGCGATGGTTGCTATGGCAACCGGACGCCTAACAATTGCGTCCAGCTATGCCATCGACGGAAGCCTAGTGGGTCCTGACAAAGTCAGGACCCACTATGCTTGCTGTCAGTGAGTAGCTGACACCTCTAATACACTGCACTACGCATGTAGTGCAGTGTATTACAATAGGGATCAGAGCTTCCTGCCCTGAAGTCCCCTAGTGGGACAAAGTAATAAAGTAAAAAAAAATGTGTAAAAATAATAAAATACATTTTTTAAAAGTAAAAATCCCCCTTTTTCCCTTATCAGTCCTTTATTAATAATAAAAATAGATAAATAAACTATACATAATTGGTATCGCCGCGTCCGTAACGGCCTGAACTACAAAATTATTTAGTTATTTATCCCGCGCGGTGAACGCCGTAAAAGAAAATAACAATAAACCATACCAGAATCACAATTTTTTTTGTCACTTCACCTCCCAAAAAATGGAATAAAAAGAGATCAAAAAGTCGCATGTACCTAAAAATGGTACTGATCGAAACTACAGTTCGTTACACAAAAAAACAAGTCCTCACACGGCTTTCTTGATGGAAAAATAAAGTTCTGGCTCTTCGAATAAAGTAACACAAAAAGTGAATGATTTTTTACAAAAAGTATTTTATTGTGCAAACGCCATAAGACATAAAAAAAACTATAAACATCTGGTATCGCCGTAATCGTATCGCCCCGCAGAATAAAGTGAATGTCATTTATAGCGCACGGTGAACGCTGTAAAAAAAATAGAATAAAAAATAATAGTAGAATTGCTGTTTTTTAGTCCCCACGCCACTTAAAAATAGAATAAAAACTGATCAAAAATTCGCATGCACCCCAAGAAAACTACAATGAATTCCTCAAGGGGTCTAGTTTCCAAAACCGTGTCACTTTTGGGGGGTTTCCACTGTTTTGGCACCACAAGACCTCTTCAAACCGGACATGGTGCCTAATAAAAAGAAGGCCTCAAAATCCTCTAGGTGCTCCTTTGCTTCGGAGGCCGGTGCTTCAGTCCATTACCGCACTAGGGCCACATGTGGGATATCTCTCAAAACTGCAGAATCCGGGCAATAAATACTGAGTTGCTTTTCTCTGGCAAAAGCTTTTTTTTTTACAGAAAAAAATGGAATAAAAAGGATTTTCTGACAAAAAAAAAAATGTAACTTTCACCTCTACTTTGCTCTAAATTCCTGTGAAACACCTAAAGGGTTAATAAACTTTCTAAATGCTGTTGTGAATACTTTGAGGGGTCTAGTTTATAAAATGGGGTGTTTGATAGGGGTTTCTAATATATAGGTCTCTCAAAGCAACTTCAGAACTGAACTGGAACCTAAAAAAAAAAAAAATTAGGCAATACTTCGCTTCTTCCATTATACTGATAATGAGCAGCGCCCACCCCGAGATGACCCCAGTTTTGACCGTTTGTATTAACGGAGACCCCTATTAGAGTGTTTCAGTGCCCGGTTTTCCCAAGCATTCACCCCCGAGAAGTGTATTTCTATTGATGAGTCCTTGGTACATTTTAAAGGGAGGCTTCAATTCCGCCAGTACCTGCCGAGTAAGAGGGCAAGGTATAGTGTGAAGATGTATAAGCTGTGCGAGAGTGCATCAGGGTATACCTACAAATTTAGGATATATGAAGGGAAGGACACCAGTATTCAGCCCCCAGAATGCCCCCCCCCCCCTTACTGGGAGTTAATGCAAAAATTGTGTGGGATTTGGTGCACCCACTGCTGGACCAGGGTTACCACCTCTACCTGGATAATTTTTATACCAGCATCCCACTCTTCAAGTGCCTCGCTTCCAGAAGTACTTCAGCATGCGGCACTGCTAGAAGAAATCTGAGAGGCCTCCCTAAAACTCTGCTTGGGCAAACACTCAGAAGGGGTGAGAGCTGGGCACATTCTAGCAGCAACATATTGTGTGTCAAGGACAAGAGAGATGTCCTTGTATTGACAACAATACATGGCAACACCAGTACCCATGTACCTGTACGAGGTACCAGTACAGAGACTCCCAAACCAGACTGCATCCTGGACTACAATAGGTACATGGGAGGGGTGGACTTGTCAGATCAAGTCCTGAAGCCCTACAGCACCATGCGGAAATTGAGGGTTTGGTTTATGAAGCTGGCCGTGCACATCATACAGATGGCATTGTACAATGCATACATGCTACATCGATGTGCAGGCCAGAGGGGAACTTTCCTGTAATTTCAAGAGGTGGTTATCAAAAACCTAATCTTTAGGGACCAAGAAGGGGGGCACCCAGTACTTCTGGAAGCGAGGCCACACATCGTACCAGGGCAACACTTTCCAGGAGAAGTTCCCCAAACTGACCAGAAGGGAAAAAGTCAAAAGAGGTGCAAAGTCTGCTATAAGAGGGGGATAATATATCAATGTGACACGTGTCCCGAAAAACCAGGGCTCTGTATGATAGTGTTTTTTTAAATTTATCATAGATCCCTTCGATTTTTCATTTACCCTGACGCACTCCGCACAGCTTATCCTCCTCATCTTTCCCCTCTGGACCCTGCTGCGTGCCCAGGCAGCTAATAACAGCCACTTGTAGGGTATTGCCGTACCCAGGAGAACCCACATTACAGTTTGTGGTGTGTGTGTCTCCGGTGGCGCATGCTGGGCACAATATATTGGACACTGAAATGGCATACATATATAGAAAATTTCAAATCTCACACTGCACCATTTGCTGCGCATTACCTTTTAGACAATACCTGTGGGATCAAAATGCTCACTACACCTCTAGATGAATGCCTTAAGGGATGTAGTAGACATTTTGAAAACTACATATTATTGAAAAAAAATAAAACCTTTTTAACTCGCAGCCCAATTCAAATAAGTTCTGTGAAAAAACTGTGGCGTCTAAATGGTCACAACACCTATAAATGAATTCCTTGAGTGGTGTCGTTTCCAAAATGGGGTCACTTCTGGTGGTTTTCCATTGCTTTGACACCTCTGGGGCTCTGCAAATGCGACACAGCACCCAAAAACCAATCCAGCAAAATCTGGACTCCAAAGAACACATAGCGCTCCTTTCCTTCTGAGCCCTCCCATGGGCCCAAACAGCAGTTTATCACCACAAATGCAATATTGCTGCACTCAGGACAAATTGGGCAACAAAATGGGGTATTTTATTTCTTGTGAAAATAAGAAATTTTGATCAAAAATGACATCTTATTGGAAAAAATGTCATTTTTTAAATTCCACAGCCCAATTCAAATACGGGCTGTGAAAAAACTGTGCCGTCAAAATGGTAACAACAACCATAAATGAATTCCTTGAGGGGTGTAGCTTCCAAAATGGGGTCACTATTGGGGGATTCCTACTGTTTTGGCACCTCAACACCTCTTCAAACCTGGCATGCTGCCTAAAATATATTCTAATAAAAAAAGAGGCCCCAAAATGCACTAGGTGCTTCTTTGCTTTTGGGGCTTGTATTTCAGTCCACAAGCACACTAGAGCCACATGTGGGACATTTCTAAAAACTGCAGAATCTGGACAATACATATTTAGTAGAGTTTCTCTGGTAAAACCTTCTGTATTAGGGTATGTTCACACGAGGTCATTATGTCCATAATTGACGGACGTATTTCGGCCGCAAGTACCGGACCGAACACAGTGCAGGGAACCGGGCTCCTAGCATCATAGTTATGTACGACGCTAGGAGTCCCTGCCTCGCTGCCGGACAACTGTCCCTTACTCTAATCATGTTTTCAGTACGAGACAGTTGTCCGGCAGCGAGGCAGGGACTCCTAGCGTCGTACATAACTATTATGACTTCGTGTGAACATACCCTTACAGAAAAAAATGGAATAAAATTGAAATTCAGCAAGAAAAATTAAATTTGCAAATACCACCTCCACTTTGCTTTAATTCCTGTGAAATGCCTAAAGAGTTTAAAAACTTTCTAAATGCGGTTTTGAGGGGTCTAGTTTTTAAAATGGGGTGTTTTATGGGGAGTTTCTAATACATAGGCCCCTCAAAGCCACTTCAAAACTGAACAGGTACCTTAAAAAAAAAAGGCTTTTTCAATTTTCATAAAAATATGAGAAATTGCTGTTTATGTTCTAAGCCGTGTAACGTCCAAGAAAAATAAGTGTTCAAAAAATGATGCCAATCTAAAGTAGACATATGGGAAATGTGAACTAGTAACTATTTTGGGTGGTATAACCATCTGTTTTACAAGCAGATGCATTTAAATTCAGAAAAATGCTATTTTTTCAATATTTTCTTAAAATTTTTTCAGTTTTTCACAAATAATCACTGAATATATCTAACAAATTTTACCACTAACATAAAGCCCAATGTGTCACGAGAAAATAATCTCAGAATTGCTTGGATAAGTTTAAACATTCCAGAGTTACCACATAAAGTGAAATATGTCAGATTTTAAAAATGGGCTCTGAGCCGTAAGGCCAAAACAAGGCTGCGTCCTTAAGGGGTGAAGTCTGCGTTACAACAGACCGGTCATAGTGCCTGACTCCTGACACCAAAAGCGCCTACAATGGGCACATGAGCATCCGTTCCGGGTTATTGAGCAAGAAAAGAAGGTGGTCTGGTCTGATGAATCGTGTGTGTGTGTTAGTGTTACTTTGACACATACCACTTACCTAAACATTGTTGCAGACCAAGTATATATATGTGAATACCTATGAAGATACAGACCAAACGATAACGTTTAAAATAAACGTCCACACATATCAAAAACGAAATGAAGAATGAATACCCATAACTGTACGTGTGGACCTATCACACATCAAAACCGGAATAAATACGACAACAAGTACAAATTTGTACCTTGTAATAATAACAATGCTTTATTCAAATGCACATAAAAACATATTGGCCATCAAGACCTAAAATAAGACACACAATTTAAAAATGCATAGATGTGGAGCACATAAAGGCTATTATAAATGGAATATACTCAGTAGATAACAAAATCGAAATATATAGAGGGTCACTCAGGAAGGCATATACAGATAAAAAGATTCAAATACCACAGGTGTGTTACTTACACCCAAGCCTTCACAAGAGATCAATTAAGCCAGGACAAGTATAGATAGGGGAAGGCACACCACACGCTGGTATACGTGTAAGTGTAAAGATATCAACAAAGAGTAGCCATAATAAAGCCTAATCCCAAAAAGCTATACCAACCAGTATATGTCATGTTGAGCCTAGAAATCAACACCACACTGCGAGCCCCCTATATATGTTTTATAATAGTACTGTGCAAAAGGTTTAGGCCGTTGTGGAAAAATGCTGTAAGGTAAGAACGCTTTCAAAAATAGAAGTGTTCGCTTTCACTTTGTATTTTGTTAAAAAATAAAAAAAATTAACAGAAGGGAGATCTAAATCAAATTAATATTTGGTGTGACAATCCTTTTCCTTTAAAACAGCATCTATTCTTCTAGGTACAGTTGCACTAATACTTGGATTTTGTAGGATTATAGTCAGGTGTATGATTAACTCACTGAGCTTGCTGGGCTAAGTGGCTTGTGTAATAAGTGGAGTTAATAAAGCGGAGTTGAAAGAAATATTTAAAGTCCCCGTAAGTACTCTCCTTTTCTTTTACTTTTTAAATCGTTCATTGTTCTTTGTACCTGGGATAATGGATAGCAAGATTGGAGGTTTTCTTCAGTGCACAGTTTGCCATATGTATGCACGACTGGAGCGGGAGTTCCATGGAGGGCAAAATGCAACACTGAGGGCGATTGACCATCTTGAGTGGAGCATGCTGCCCATTGAGCATGCAGTTAGTGGGGGTAGATCTGGAGTATAAAGAGATCGGTCAGTAGGACCAGGAAAGTAGCTGGGTTAATGTAGTTAGGGGCAATAGAAAGGGGTACAAGAAAAGGAAGGTGACTCCTATTTCTGTTGTTTCAAGCAAAACTGTCAAGTTGGGTGATGATGCAACGGTGTCAGTCTCAGAAATGGCAGCCCTAGTGGAAACTGATCTCCCTAACAGCCGGGGGAACAGCCCAGCTAGTAATCAGCGGGATGGTAATGCTGGTAGGGCAAGACAATTAGTTGTAAGAGATTCTATAATCAGGAAGACTGATAGAACAATTTCTAACCCAGACCGAATGGTTTTCTGTCTCCCTGATGCCAGGGTTCGACATGTGGGGGAACGGATGGATAAATTACTGGGAGGGGCTGGTGGTGATCCCGCTCTCGTGGTCCATGTGGGAACCAACGACAGAATAAATGGTAGGTGGAGGAGCCTTAAAAATAATTTTAAAGGACTAAGCTATAAGCTGAAGTGAAGGCCCTCCAAGGTTGTATTCTCTGGAATACTTCCTGTGCCATGCGCATCACACGAAAACCAGCAGGTGCTCAGGGAGTTAAAGAGGGTCTGTCACCACATTATAGGTGCCCTATCTCCTACATAAGGAGATGGGCGCTATAATGTAGGTGACAGCAGTGCTTTTTTTGAGAAAAACAATCTATTTTTACCACGTTATTAGCGATTTTAGATTTATGCTAATTACTTTCTTAATGCCCAACTGGGCGTGTTTTTACTTTGGTCAGCGTCATACACTCCTCTGTACAACGCCCGCTTGGTCTAAAGTAAAAACACGCCCAGTTGGGCATTAAGAAAGAAATTTGCATAAATCTAAAACCGCTCCTAACGTGGTGAAAATAAATTGTTTTTCTAAATAAAAAGCACTGCTGTCATCTACATTATAGCGCCCATCTCCTTATGTAGGAGGTAGGGCACTTTTAAAGAGGCTCTGTCACAACATTATATGCATGGCTTAACTCTTGGTGTAAGGGAGAAGGCTTTGGATTGCAAGAGCACTTGACTGACTTTTCATTAGGGTACAAACTGTATTCTGCAGATTTGCACCTGATTGGAAGGGGGTTTTGTGTGCTGGGGGAAATCATTCTAACAGGGATGGCTGAGTATTTATACTAGAGCTGAGGAGGGAGGTCAGTGTAGAAAATAAAGAGGTAGATAGGTTAGAGAAGAGTCAGACTATATTGGGTGAGTTGTAGACTGTGAAGAGAGGATTCGGCAACAGGATAAGGAGATCCTTTTGTTACAACTCTACATAAATATGCCCACAAAATAAAAAAATAAAAAGATTTCTGATACTGAATGTGAAATATTGAAAGGCAAGTACAAGTGTATGTTCACAAAAGCCAGAAGTCTAGCAAGCAAAATGGGGGAGCTAGAGGCCTTTGTACTGGAGGAATATATTGATCTAGTTGGTGTTTTTGAAACATGGCTAGACTCTTCTCTTGACTGGGCTGTAAATCTACAGGGTTTTACACTGTTTACAGGGTTTTACAGGTGGTGGTGTATGTCTGTATGTGAGAAGTGGTATGAAGGCGAGTATGAAAGAGGCAATAGTGGGTGAAGATTTGTAATTCCACCTATTAGGTTTCAACCTCCTCACAAAGGGAGGTTAACACTGAAAAAATGAATCTATAGCCCAAATTTTTTTTCTATAGGTAACGACTAAAATTAAACACTACATGGCTTACACCTTTTGTAAAAAGGGCAATATATGACCACATAAAAAGGCATTTGAAAAATACAAATCTGAGGGTACAGCTTTAGCCTTTGTAAATTACAAATAGCTTAATTTAAATCCGCAAAAAGAAAGGCAGGTGGTGAAAGATAGCAAAACAAATCCCTAAAAAATTCTTCAAGTGTATAAATGCAAAAAAGCATAGTTCTGAACATGTAGGGCCCCTAAATAGTGGTACTAGGGAGTTGGTCACAGGGGATCAAGAGAAGACAGCTATTAAATGGGCTATTTGGCTCTTTATACAACAGAAGAAAGAGCAGCTGATATAGGCGGTTCAAGTGCTGAAAAAACATCAATTAATATACTGAATTGACTGAATGTAGATATGGTCCAAGCTAAGTTAAATCAAATAAATTTGAACAAGGCTCCGGGATCAGATGGGTTACACCCAAGAGTTCTTAACTCCTTCCCGCCATTTCACGTATAGTTACGTGATGGGAGATGGTCTTTTCCCGCATCTCCACGTAACTGTACGTGAAACAGATTGAACTGGCTCAGGAGCTGAGCCAGCGACATCACCGCCGGGTGACAGCTGTATGTTTCAGCTGGCACCCTGAGGTATTGGCCAGGACCGGAGCTAGCCTCCGATCCGACCGATTAACACCTCACATGCTGCGTTCAATAGAGATCGCAGCATGTGAGGAGTTTATAGCCACCAGCACCCCAGCAACGTGATCGCTGGGTTGCCGGTGGCTGCAAAGGCGATCGGAGGGCTAATACTTACCTACCGGTCCGCCGGAGGCGGAGCCTGATCGGCTTGCTGTTAGTGAACAACTGACAGTTCTAATACATTGCACTACATAGGTAGTGCAATGTATTAGAACATCAAACAAACAGTTGGACCTTCAAGTCCCCTAGTGGGACTAAAGAAAAGTGTAAAAAAAAGTAAAATAAAAGTTGTAAAAAATACAATAAAAGTTTCAAATAATAACACAAAACACAATCGCCCTTTTTCCCTTATCAAGTCATTTATTATTGAAAAAAATAATAAAGCCATACATATTTGGTATTGCTGCGACCGTAACGACCTTAACTATAAAAATATTATGTTATTCCGCACAGTGAACGCCGTAAATAAAAAAACTAAAAAATACTGACATAATCGCTATTTTTTGGTCACTTTGTCTTCCAAAAATTGAAATAAAAAGTGATCAAAAAGTCGCATGTACTTAAAAATGGTACCTATAAAAACTATAACTCGTCTCGCTAAAAACAAGCCCTCATACAGCTCCGTCGACGAAAAATTTAAAACCGTTATGGCTCTCACAACTTGGCGACAGAAAAAATCCATTCTCTTTACAAGTGTTATTTTATTGTGCAAAAAGTTGTAAAACATAAAAAAGTGCTATAAATTAGGTATTACCGGAATCAGACTGACCCGCAGAATAAAGCTAACATGTAATTTATAATGCATGGTGAACGCTGTATAAAAAGAACTAAAAAAAATATGCCAGAATTGCTGTTTTTTGTCACCTGGCCTCCCCAAAAAAAAAGGATAACAAGTGATCAAGCATGTACCCCAAAATGGTACCAATAAAAACTACAGCTCGTCCCACAAAAAAAAAACAGCCCTCATACCACTACGTCTATGAAAAAATAAAATTAGTCAAGGCACCAATAAGCCAGGAAATAAAAATATGCAGTTGTTCCGGCCCGAGGGGAACATTTCTTCTGTTTCAAGTAGCGAATTATCAAGGCCCCTAAAATTAGGGAACCAGGAAGGGGAGGGCCCAAACATATCTGCTGGAAGGGTGCCCGTATTATACCAGGACAACACTTCCCAGCAAAATTCCTCAAACTGCAAAGATCCCGAGTGTGGACCGAAAGGGGAATAAGTAAAGACCATTTATTATTGCGACACCGGCCTGTGCAGAAAGGATTGTGTCACAGCATAACACACATCTATGAATTATTTTATTGTTTTTTTTTACCTCACTATACCACCTGACTATGCCCCTTATATACTCCGCCCGCCTTACATGTACCCCCACATTATAAACGGAAACACCAGTAAGACTCAAAACAAAACTACTACAAGCAAAATCCACGCTTCAAAAGCCAAATAGCGCTACCTCCCTTCTGAACCCTACAGTGTGCCCAAACAGCAGTTTACTTCCACATATATGGCATCGCCATACCCGGGAGAACCCTTTTAACAATTTTTGGGGTGTGTGTCTCCAGTGGCACAAGCTATTGGCTTGGCATATCTATTGAAAAACCATTTTCACTCTGCAACATCGAGTGCACACCAATTTCTGCCAATCACCTGTGGGTTTAATATGCTCACTACACCTTGAGGGGTGTAGTTTCCAAAATGGGGTCACTTCTGGGGGGTTTCCACTGTTTTGGTCCCACAGGGACTTTGCAAATGTGACATAGCGACCAGAAACCAATCCAGCAAAATCTGTACTCCAAAAGCCAAATGGCGCGCCTTCCCTTCTGAGCCCTACTCTGTGCCCAAACAGCAGTTTATGACCACATATGTGGTATTGCCGTACACAGGAGAAGTTGCTTTACAAGTGTTGGGGTGCTTTTTTTCATTTATTTGTTGAGAAAATGTTTTTTTTTATCGTCACTGCCCAATTCTAATAAAATCTATGAAACCCCTGTGGGTTCAAAATGCTCACTACACCCCTAGATGGATTCTTCAAGGGGTGTAGTTTCCTAAATGGAGTCACTTTTTTTGGTGTTTTCACTGTTTTGGTCCCTTAGCGACTTGGTCTCCGCAAACCATTCCTGCTAAATTTGAGCTCCAAAAGCCAAATGGCGCTCTTTCCCTTCTAAGCTCCGCCGTGTGTTCAAACAGTCGTTTATGACCACATGCGGGGTATTGTTTTACTCGGGAGAAATTGCTTTACAAAAGTAGTGATGCATTTTCTCCTTTTAGTCCTTGTGGAAATTAGAAAAAATTAGCTAAACCTACATTTTCTTTGAAAGAGTGTAGATTTTCATTTTCACGGCCTACTTCCAATAATTTCTTCAAAAAACCTGCGGGGTCAAAATGCTCACTATACACCTAGATAATTTCCTCAAGGAGTATAGTTTCCAAAATGGGGTCACTTTTGGGGGATTTACACTTTTTTTGGTGCCGCAAGAGCCTTTCAGACCCGACATGGAGCCTAAAATATTTTCTAATAAAAAGGAGGCCCCAAAATCCTCTAGGTGCTCCTTTGCTTCTGAGGCCGGTGCTTCAGTCAATATGTGCACTAGGGCCACATGTGGGGTATTTCTAAAAAGTGCAGAATCTGGGCAATAGATATTGAGTTGCATTTCTCTGGTAAAACTTTCTGTGTTACAAAAAAACTAGATGAAAAATGAATTTCTGCAAAAAAAAAAGAAATTTGAAAATTTCACATCTACTTTGCCTTAATTCCTGTGAAACATCTAAAGGGTTAAGAAACTTTCTAAATGCTATTTTGAATACTTTGAGGGGTGACGTTTTTAAAATGGGGTGACTTATCGAGGGTTTCTAATATAGAAGGCCCTAAAATCCACTTCACAACTGAACTTGTCCCTGTAAAAATAGCCTTTTGAAATTTTCTTGAAAATGTGAGAAATTGCTGCTAAAGTTCTAAGCCTTGTGATGTCATAGAAAAATAAAAGGATGTTCAAAAAACGATGCCAATCTAAAGTAGACCTATGGGTGATGTTAATTAGCAACAATTTTGTGTGGTATTACGATCTGCCTTACAAGCAGGTACATATAAATTTAGAAAAATGCAAATTTTTGCAATTTTTCGCAAAATTTTGGTGTTTTTCACAATTAAATACTTAATGTATCGAGCAAATTTTGCCAGTAAAACAAAGTCCAATGTGTCACGAGAAAACATTCTCAGAATCGCTTGGATAGGTAAAAGCATTCCGAAGTTATTACCACATAAAGTGAAACATGTCAGATTTGAAAAAATTGGCTGTGTCCTGAAGGGGTTAAAGGGAACCTGTCACCAGCATTTTCGGTATCAAGCCAGCAATACCTTGTGAAAGTGGGTGAAAAATCATTGTTAGCTAACCTATAAATATGTTAAAAGTCGGTTCTGTACCGTCAGTATTCTTGTTTTCAGTGGTCCAGCGCCGTATGCAAATGAGCACAAAAGAGTCAAAGCTTCACTCGAAAAGAGTTAGGTTTTCATTCCTCCGGCGTTTCAGAGTTGGCTCCGCCTCCTTGTTTTTGATTGACAGCTTCTCTCACTCCACTGCACATGAAATCCCGCGCTTGCGCATTGAGACAGTTATGCTTTATAACATACGACGACGAAAGGGGGTGTGTACCCGCCTGGTGCATGCGCATTTAAATATTTCAGGATGAATGAAGCAGGGAAGGGTGGTGAGGCACGCATGCGCAAGATCTGAAACAAGATTTCGGCATTTAAGGCTGTACAGGCGGCGTACGTGGGCGGAGTTAAGATCGTGCGTCACTAAGCTAAATTTAATTACCATAAATGGCGGTAAATCTTTAAATGATAATATTTCGGGCAAGAGGAGGACGTGAGGAGAGAAGAACACATCAATGAACTATGGACAGCTGCGGCCACTACAGGGTCAGGACGTTTTATAAGGTAAGATGGTGATGACCGGATCCCTTTAAAGAACTTAGTTCAGTTATTTTTGTCCCCTTCATAATAATCAGAGATTCTCTAGTGATTCTCAAGGGACTGGTGCAGGGCAAATATGGTGCCTATTTTCAAAAAGGGCTCTAGGTCTTCTCCGGGTAATTACAATGCATCTGGAAAGTCTTAAAACCCTTTAATTTTTCCACATTTTTTTATGTTGAGGCTTTGTGCTAAAATAAAAATAAAAAAATCATGTTTTTCCCCATCATTCTGCACTCCATACCCATGATGACAAAGTGAAAACAGAATAAGAAATGTTTGCAAATTTATTAAAAATGAAAAACTCAGATTTTGAAGGACTTAAGTATTCCCAATCTTTTCTATGACACTTGAAATTTATCTCTCGGGGGCCTCCCATTTCTTCTCTGCATCTTTGAAATGTTTCTACACCTG
This sequence comes from Rhinoderma darwinii, assembly GCF_050947455.1. Taxonomy (NCBI): domain Eukaryota; kingdom Metazoa; phylum Chordata; class Amphibia; order Anura; family Rhinodermatidae; genus Rhinoderma; species Rhinoderma darwinii. The sequence goes on from NC_134688.1 coordinate 307,777,975, forward strand.
TCGTCCTGTGATAAATTAATTTGATTGGACATGATTTGGAAAGACACACGAATTGTCTGTATAAGGTCTCACAGCTGACAATGCATATCAGAGCACAAACCAAGCCATGAGGAGAAAAGAATGGCCTGTAGAGCTCAGAGACAGGATTGTGTGGAGGCACAGATCTGGAGAAGTGTACAAAAATTTTTTCTGCTGCACTGAAAGTTCCCAATAGCACAGTGGCTTCCATAATTCTTAAATGGATGAACTTTGGAAAAACCAGGACTCTTCCTAGAGCTGGCCGCCTCACCCAACTATGTAATTGGGGGGGGGGAGGGCTTTGGTAAGAGAGATGACCAAGAACCCAATGGTCACTCTGGCTGAGCTCCAGTTTGTGTGCAGATGGGAGAAATTTCCAGAACGTCAACCATCACTTCAGCACTCCACCAATCTGGGCTTTATTGCAGAGTGGCCAGAAAGAAGCCTCTCCTCCGTAAAAGACACATGAAAGCCCGCCTGGAGTTTGCAAAAAAGCACATAAAGGGCCCTCAGACTGTGAGATACAAGATTCTGTGGTCTACCATCCCTACAGTGAAGCATGGTGGTGGCAGCATCATGCTGTAGGAGTGTTTTTTAGCAGCTGGGATAGCGTGACTGGTCAAGGTTGAGGGAAAAATGAATGGAGCAATGTACAGAGTCCTTCTAAATGAAAACTTGATCCAGATCTCTACACATGGCCCCGTGGCGCTCTCTCCACAGGGCCCCGTGGCGCTCTCTCCACAGGGCCCCGTGGCGCTCTCTACACAGGGCCCCGTTGCTTTCCCTACGTTCTTGTCTGCCAAATGCTGCCAACTAAGCAGCCAGACTGCATTTAGCGACACTTAGACTGGAAATCTGGATTATTAAAATGAGCACTTGGAGTAAACTCACAAATGTCTGGTAAGTTTAAACCTAGCAGTATTATTATAGTAACTAATTGATTAACAATAATTTTTTCCCAATAAAATTTTTATTTGGTATTTCTGAGAAATATAGCATATACAGAGGATCCTCAAGATGAGAAACCCATGGAATCATAGTAACATAAAATAAATACAGGGAATCTGTAATAATCATGCAGTTCTCAAAGAATATCAGATCATTTACATGGTATTCCAGCATAACAATACAGCATCACAGAGTACACGTCCTCTCAAGATACGACAACTGCCACAGGCAGTCAGGCCCCACAACAGGAGCCAGGGGTAGAAGAAGCAGAGCTTAGGTGACATTGGGAACATGAGCCAACATGCTCCAGGGTTCTTAAACTGCGCTGGTGTGAAAGTTTTAATAGCCCATGATCTTTCCATTCAGAAGAACTGAATTTGGTTGAATAGTTCTACTTCAGTTAAGAGATCAGACCGTTTCCGGGCTGTCATAAGTCTCGTGGCGGGAAGTACATGGTACAATATTATACGCCCATGATTTGGGATTTGGTCAAGACCCAGAAAACATAAGGTCAATCCGGGAGAAGCCACTACGTGAGATCTCAGTTGGCAAAATAAGCCAGAAAGCAAATGACGGAAAGCAATTTATTCCCAATTGAAAAGGGAATAAACTATTGGGCAATCACACCACATATGCATGTATGTACCCCTAGCTCCGTATCCCCTCCAACAAAACTCAGACACATAATCTGACATTTTAGCTACTTGTGTTGGTGTAAGGTACCACCTAAGGGCAATTTTCCTCAACATTTCCCAGTGCACCGAGAAACCCTACGTACCCATGCCAAGGCCATCCTCATCCCACTTGGACATGTAGGAAGTTTTTACAGTGGGTAAATGGGTGGTAAACAAGTTGTAAAGTAGAGATATACCTTTGACCTTATGCAGATTGTTAGCATAGAACAGTAATCTTGACGTGCAAGAAACGGGTTGGAAATATCCAATGAGGAAAGCTCATGGCGAATACACAGATATTTATAAAAGCCAACATTAGGGATACCATATGAGGAAGATAGATCCTGGAATGAGCGGAAAATAGAGTTGTCGTAAAGGCAGGAAATTTTCCCCATTGTCAATATTTAATGTTGCCAATCAGGGTTTATAAGTATCTGAGGGGCATATCTTTTAGAGACCCGCATTCACCAAATTTATAATGGCGGAGAAAGGTACAACCACGCTCGCAAGGAGGCCGTCGTCTCCAACAGAGGAACCCTTGCGGATAACCGAGGGGGAGTATTCCTCTTCAGGAATGAAATAAGGGAGGTACCAGCTACACAGCCTTCTATGTACACCCATTTTTTCTCGCACCACGGGATCCACCATAGTTTAATTTGGCCTAGAATAGTAGCCATATAATGTGTGTAGATAAGGGGCTCTCATCACACCAGACTGCCGGGGCCCGATTAAAGTTGACATACGAACCCTTGGATGTTTTTCCTCCATATAAATAATAATTCCCTTTGTAGCCATGGAATGAAAGGTCCTACCCTAAGGACATGCAGGATTTTGGGGAATTTGGCTGCTGCAACAGCCTGAAACTGCCTGCATAGTTGCTTCCCTAGGAACACCTCTGGGACCCGCAACTATCTCTAGATCGGGACCCCCTAAACCCTGTTCTATTGCTCTGTGTTATGGTTGAAGAATTTGATTCCCGACCATGAATCATGGAAACAGCGTAGCTCGCTGAGCTACGCCGTTTCTGGAACTCCCATAGTAGTGAATGACCGTTACGGAAGCAGCGTAGCATACGAGCTATGTTGTTTCTGTAACTACCATTCAGTTCTATGGGACTTACGTAAACCGCGTTTCTCAGCGAAATCACACGCTTCAGCCACAACACAGAGCAGTAGAGGTTTAGGGGGCACCATTCTAGAGATAGAGGTGGGACCCGCATCTATCTGACATTTTATGACCTATCGTGTAGATACTCCAGGTTTTGATAAAAAGGATAAGACCTTACAGCAGTCTCTTGAGAGGTTTACAAATCATTTAAAGGAACGCAAGCACTTCCAATTCCAAAGGGATCTGCAGGAATTTAGGGAGAAAAAAGCTTACGATTTTGTCAACCAACAACAACAGCCGCAGCAGAGTAGGGGGCCTAGAGAATCTGAGCCTTCTACATCAGAGAGTGAAACCACAGACTCTGAGAGAGTGGGCCCATATTTTGGAGCTGGTGGTGGAAGACAAAAGTATAGGGGGGGTCCTAGAGGCAAAAATAGAGGCCGTGGTAGGGCCTCTGCTAATAGTGGCAATAATTTTTTATCCAACAATCCCCCTATTTCCCGCTACATGCTAAGGAGGCAAAGGGATGTCTAAAGGGAAGAGAAACTGACAAATTGCAGATTATGAATTTATCAAAATACTGTTTAAAAACATCTAAGATTATGCTGTTGGAGAAGGGGCTTTCGTTTGTACCCACAGTAAGATTTGATTAATTTACCTGGGTGAAGGATTTACACCTTTTTGCTCGAAAATTAAAATAGATAAAGTTTTTTAAGCATCATAATAGAAATGCTTAGAAATGGGTTTAGAGGAGTCTGATTTAGAAGGCCTAGAAGCACTGGAAGGGTTGCTTGAGGAATCAAGTAGAGTTCCAGGACAGGGACCGTTTACTAACCTAAAAACTAAAATTAGGAAATTGCCGCCAGTTGGGGATTTCACAAATGTTGACCTATTTGTTGAATTGGTGGGCGAAGAGTTAAAGCTATTGGAGCAGGATATGAGTGGAATGGAGAATAATCTGTCCCGGTCTGAACGTGAAGCCCTGACTACTTTGGAAAAGAGACAAAACATAGTTCTGAAAGCATCCGACAAGGGTGGGAACATTGTAGTTATGAGTAGGGAATATTATAAAAAGATGTGTGAGGACATACAACTCAATCCTGAATGCTATACCATCTTGAGAGAGAATCCCACAGGTCAATTTAAAAAGGAATTACTAAATATCCTTCGTGATGCAAAAAGCAGTGCACTTATCAGTGCTAATGAATTCAACTTTTTATATCCACAATTTCCTACTTTGGCTTGTTTTTACAGTTTACCAAAAATCCACAAAGGGTATCCACCTCTACGTGGTAGGCCAATTGTATCAGGCATTAATAATCTAACCCAAAATGTGAGCACATACATAGACGTAGTGTTGCGTCCCTTTGTTCTGAGTTTGTCGTCATATGTGCGTGACACAATGGATGTTTTGAAAAAAATTGACGGTGTCACGCTAGAACGAGGTACAATGCTGGCAAGCTTGGATGTAGAGGCACTGTACTCCTCTATTCCACATGAGCTTGGCTGCAAAGCCGTTGAATACTACCTTAGAACACGAGGCACTCAATATATGGCTCACAACCAACTTCTATTGCAATTGCTAAATTTTGTGTTGGAAATTTTTTTATTTGTTTTTGAGGATCGCATTTTCCACCAGCAACGAGGTACGGGGATTGGGAGCCCTACTGCCCCCACATACACGAATCTGTACCTTGGGTGGTGGGAAGAGACAGTCATTTTTGCTGTTACTTTGGAATTCCTCTGTTAAAGAATTTAATGCCTTTTGTGTCTGCCCTCAATAAGAATGATTTAGGGCTGAGATTCACAAGTGAAATCAGTGATCTAACCTTATCATTCTTAGATCTAAAGATTACTAAAACAAAGGAAGGTACAGTTTGTACCAAGGTACATCGTAAAGAGACAGCAACCAATAGCTTTCTACAATGGGACAGTTGCCACACTTATCCCCTCAAACGAGGTATCCCTAGAGGCCAGTTCATGAGAATTCGTAGGAATTGTATTTCCCTCGACGATTTTGAGCTACAGTCACAAGGTCTTGCCTCTAGATTATGGGATAGAGGATTCCCAAAAGGAGTAATCCAAAAGGCTTATGAGGTAGCGAGAAACTCTAATCGGACAAGTCTTTTAGTTCCAAAAAAAAGGAGGAAAAAAAATCACTAGGCTTATAGGTACCTTTGATTCTAAACAACCAGAAACTATGAAAATACTGAAAAGGTATTGGCGCATCCGCAGTGCAGATATGGACCTGGTGGATCAAATCACTCACCAGCCATCAGTCACATTTCGTAGGGGTAAGAACATTCGGGACAGGGTGAATCAAAGTTGCTTTTATCCTATACCACACGAAGGAACATGGCTTGATAGGAAGGTTCCAGGCACATATAAATGTGGTAGCTGTAAAGCTTGTAATTTTATCCAGAATGGGAGAAAATTGAAATGCGTCACCACCGGAATCGAGTATGATATACGAGATTTTGTGAACTGTAAAACAGCAGGAGTGGTATATCTCATTACGTGTTCATGCCCACTTAATTATGTCTGTAAAACTATTCGACAATTTCGGCGTTGAATTAGGGAACATGTAGGAGATGTGACAAATGAGAGATACTCCCATATCCAAGCATGTACATGCTAAACACCATGGCAGAGCAGAATGCCTGAGATTTCAGGCGATTGAACTGGTGCGACCTCCAAGACGTGGAGGAGACTGGGACAATCTAATCCTTAGGAAAGAGGCCGAGTGGATCTACAGACTGGCATGTACACAGCGAGAAGGTCTAAATGAACAGACAAATTATACCTGTTTTATCTGATTCTAGAGAGTTCCATTAGAGGCAGTTTAAACAATTCTTTCTTCTATAATGTTTTGAGTCATCTAAGCTTATTTTCAGATGTTGATACTATTGTCCCTTTATCTATTTTTGTAATTTAAATACCATTCTTGCTCATGTATTAGAATACTATTCCTGCTCATCTATACCATTGTGTGAACAGAGTGTCTATTAGACGTAAGGCTGCCAGATTGCTGTGTTGAGTTGGACAGCAATCTTAATTCTCATACAAACATAGTCAGCTCCGTCTCCTAGATGGGAGGGCTCTGGGCAGTAATGAGATGCACTCCTCGACCCCTCTATGCGCCTGCGCGATCGGCGCGTTGTTGGTGCTGGTCTTCCAGGTGCGTCAGCTGACGCGCCGGGAGTCACATGACCACACGTCACGTATGACGTGGGCGACAGTGGTCGGTCGTCTTCGAGGCTTTGCCTCAGCCCAGGGGGAGGAGTATTAATTATATTAACTGAGTCCTTAGCGTGCCGCTGACATCCATGCGAGCACGCTTCCGTGTTGTGTAACAGAATATCTGTTACAGTTCTCTATCCCTGGCGCTTCAGCTAGACTGATGACAAACATAGACCCCTGATGAATTAGTATATAGAAACGTGTAGGGTCAGACGAGAAGGGATTATAGCGTAGGTGACGGTGGTATCGTTGGGTAACCCCAGCACTGGAGTATTTAGGAGCGGTAACGGCAGGCTCCGGTGTTTTGCAGGTTCCCATCCACTGTTACACCAATGTTAAACGCTGATCCAATATATATCTATTTAACACAATCAAAGGAGGGTTCACAAATGAACCAGGGATTGTAGTATACATTTAATACGTTTTTAAACAAACACGGTGGGGCTTTTTTCACAGTGGTGATTGTACCCCTGTTTTTAGAGTTATTTAATAAAAATTAAAAATTGTACTCCTTAATCACTTCAGTGAATTCATATCATGTGGACGTGTCATAAATGTCTCTGTTAGGAAAACCCCTTTAATAGATTGTTCCAAATCCTCAGTAATCTATAGCTTATCTTATGTTTGACTTAAAAGGGTTGTCCGGGCACGGAACAGGTTTTCATACTGATGACCTATCCACAGGATAGGTGATCGATGGGCATCCGTTGTTCCGGCTGCTTAGGGGCACTGGATGTTATGCAGTGTTCAGTGCCAGAAGCAGATGGCTCCGTACACTGCATAGCAGCCATGCTGCAATTCTGCTTCTATCCACCTGAATAGGAGCAGTACTGCAGCTCAGCCGCTATACTGTGACCGGAGCCATCTACTTCCGGCACGGACACCCAATGCCCAGAGTCAGCTGGTTGGTGCGTGGTCTGGGTTTCGGACCCCACCGATCATATACTGATGATTTATCCTGTGGATATCATGAGGAGAAATCCAAATTGGATTTAGTTGAGACTCCGTAGCAGAATACCAATGCTGTCTCTTGGATTTCTGCTGCCGTTTTGCAGCTCAACAGCCGCGTTTTTGCCTGCAAATTAGCCCTATTTAATGGGGATAATCTGCTTGTGGCTACATGACCCTGAATGAAGCCTATATTAACAGGGTGTTTTCCATTGAATACAATAGCAGGCTTTTTACAAGTGTTTTTCACACCAGTATCGGCGTTAAAATTCTTTTGTGTGAGCCGGGCCTAAAAAGAAAGATCTTGTTTAAAAATATTACTTTGATTAGAATCCATTTTATGATATTCTGTAGTATGTACATATTGGTTTTATACTGAATAGGTAAGGAGACAGTTAAGTAATCTATTGGGGTACAAATAAAGTAATGTTATTTGTTGTATTATTTTTGTGTTCTGTGAAAAAAACAAAAAACATAAAAAAATGCTGTATTGTAACAAGTGTGTGCATTCTTTATATTGTTCATCTTTCCTTTCTTCCAGTTCTGGTCAGCATGCTGCAGTCGACGGACCTCCTGAAGTTCTTCAGTTTTCCTCTGGTAACATATATCCTGGGAAAAGCATTAAAATGCGGAGCCACGACTGACCAAGGAAATGGAGTTGCCCTGTACCATTAAAATTTAGAACTAACAAATGGTTTCAAAAGGGATCAGAATAATGCTCATTCCTTTTTATTGAAGAAAAACTTAGGGAAATAAGGAAAAAAAAAAGTGATGTGAATTTATTCCTTCGATACGACTAACCTGTAGCGTTAAAATCCCTGCAGTTCTGAGACTGCTCTATCTCATACCTATTTCTTTTACCAGGTGGTGTCTGTACAACCACTCCTGATCTCAATGTAGCACTTTTTTGAGGGTGAGGGTACCAGTCCAGGACTTGACCATTTGAAGGCATTGTGAGGTGTATATGTATTGTGTGTTTGTCTCTTCCCTAAATAAGAAAGATAGCTCAATAAACCTAATGAACTATTTTGTACCTTTTAACTATTAATCACATACATTTTCATAATGGAAATGTAATGCAGTGCAAAATTCTAGTGTCAGGCATTTGATAGTGTTTGAAATGAGTTCTTAAGCAAATATTTTAATAAGTAGGCGGGCTTTGAATTATGGAGAACATGTTGTCAAAGTTGATCTTGAGGTTGGTACAATGAAGAATTGCTCATTGCCTTAAGTCCTTTAAACATATTCATGGTACTTGTTATTAACTGCTTAATGTAAAGAGGTTTGCACTCTACAGCATTAAGTATCGTTATGAATTTTATTATTTTGTGTAACTCAAGTGTATGCTAAAATGCGAAACGCCATTTCTCTCAACAATGTCCTCAAAAGGCCAGGTCACCAATTATCGTGCCATCACCCCCTCCCCCTTTTTTTTTTAAACAAATAGGGTTGGTTTTTTTTTATGGGAGGAGCAGTAGGGGGGCATAGGAAATATCATAGATGGTACATTCATCTATCAATATCATTCCTTTGTATGTGAGCATTAATCTTTGGGAAAGGATACGATGTTCCATTTCAGCTGTTTAAAAAAAATTATAATTCTCAGCTCTTCCAACCTGTTGACTTGATCGCTCCCAAGCAGAGTTGAACTCTGGAAGACTATTGTGGTTTTTGCCCACTCTAAGGAACTTCGGTATATCTGGCACTGCTTTTGTGCCATCTATACAATCACACTAACATTTTTAGTCCGTACTAGTTTAAAGCTGCTATATATAATCCTGTATTTATCTTGTAGTGAACGATTGGTATTTTTGAGTTGAATCTGATATATTAATATGCGTTTTATGAGCGGTACAAATCGACCCTATTCCCTAATGATGTGGATTATAGCCTCCTAGCTATTAAATGAATGGGTTGCTCTCCTGAAGAAATAGGAGGTGGTGTTCCTTAAGACGACTCTATTGGTCTTTCAAACAAGTTGGACAATGTCTAATGATGCAGAATGTTCCTTCAGGTGGATATTGGACACACTGAACTGTTTAATCCATGCTGAATATCACTTTACTGTACGATGGAGGTGAGCACTGCTGTATGATGAGGCTGAGTTTCTTACATTGATTATATGCTGCGCTGTATAAAAATCCTTACACGAACAATAAACTGTATATTATCTATACTATGCTTTACAAAGGTATATGTCACCCTGCATAATGATGAATTAGTCTGTTCTGTCATGATCAAGTTTCACTGTCAAAAGATGAGTATATACCAAAGGAAGTAAATGGGAGGCTAGTAGCAATTTTCTGTTTCAGACCATTATTGCCCCTGGACTGAGCTCCCATAATTTTGTAGCCAGATATATTCCAAATTGATCAAAAACTTCCAGAGACGACATGGTTCTGGGTCCAAAATTTCTTCTGGTCCAAATAGTCAAGTTTTTAACATGTTGGTAAATGTTTTCTTAACATGAATAGAGGCAATATAAAATGTTTACATTTTATTGTACTACAGAGCTCTAATGTGTAGGGAAATGCCATTCAAATATTTGTTTCTAGGTTGCTTTTTCAATAATTAACTTCATCTGAACTCTAAATTTTTACAAAATGTATGTGTTGCTGTAAAGTGGTACTGTAACTTTTCACTAGCAACGCAGTATGTATAAAGTGTAGAACAAATCTTTCATTGTAGGTTTAGAATGTCACCTTAATTTGTTATAAATTTGAAATTGTATTTGATTAAAATAATTTTCTGTATTTTTTATTGAAACATATTCCCTTCAATGTATAAAAGATTGGCTTGATGCTGTTTACCTATGCATTATGAAACTGTTGCATTATGAAACTGTTTTATAGGGTTAAATGCTTCACGCTCACTGCCATTACAACTACTACTACTTGTGTTAAGAATACAACAAAGTTTTCCTTTCCACGTTCAAAATGGTAACGTTTATATGAAATAGCGCTGATTAAGAAATAATGTAAAATATAGGAAATTTCAAGCAATACAAATTCTTGGGCCTAATATGTACAAGTAAAAAGTCCAAAGAAGGGTCACAAAGGTGCTAAAGACCCTCATGCGCTAAATTCCATAACATGAAATAGAAGTATGAAGAACACCATGTTGTCTTAATCTTTTCATTTACTTTTAAACAGATTACATACATTTTTTTTGAAATGTGAGACAGTTTTATTCTGCTTTAAAAGTTCGCAATTTCTGTAGATTTTCTTTAATCTGGCAGCCAATAATCTAGTTCTGGTTTCTTGTTCATAATTCCTTCATAGTCCAGAATCTCCCAATACTGGAAAAAGCAGAAATAACCAAGTAGATAATCACTCTTATTATCAAAGTTTGGCCCCTCTCACAGCATTTGTAAGTCAAACCAGGAGTGGATCCAAAACACGGAAGAGGTCTTTCTGTTATACTTCTGTGAATGTTCCATTCCTGGTTTTGCTTTACAAATACTGAAGCAATATGCTGACCAAAATACTGCCATGTGAAAGTGGCCTTAATCTTAAGGCCCTATTACACAGGCCAATGATCGGGCAAACGAGCGTTCATGTGAACTCTCGTTCCCGATCACTGCCCTGTGTAATCAGGGCAACGATCAGCCGATGAACAAGCAAACGCTCATTCATCTTCTGATCTGCTCTTTTATGCCGAATTAAAAATCATCGTTGTCGGCAGCACGTCTCCCTGTGTAACCAGGGAGATGCGCTGCCGCAATAATGAAAATTTATTGGGATGAGCAATCAAAGTACCGATTGCTTGTCCCTATACACAAGCAATCATTGCACCATGTGAAATGAGCAAACTAGCCCCGATCAATGAATTGTCTCGTTGATCGGCGCTCGTTTACACAGCCCCCTTTGGGCCGTGTAACAGGACCCTTTTGCCTACTTTTAGACTACAAGCTCTGTAATCCTACAGATACTCTTAATGATGGATCAGTTATTTTCATTTCTATGGGACTTGTCTCATACTGATGCCAAATTCTATCATTTTGTATCAGTCTTTCTTTTTTTTTAAATTCATTTGACAGATTTAATACTGATTGGACTGATGCAAACTACTACCGATGTCACAAATTTAGTTGCAGGGCAAAAAGAATACTTCAAAAAAAAAAAAAATTGAATTAAACCTGGCCTTCCAAGTTCTTCTGATGTTTGGAATTTTTTATAGTTGGTCACATACAGGCTGTTAAAATGTATACCTCTAATTATTGTTAAAGAAAATGTTGTATTATTTAGACTTTGCTTACAATAGCTTTTCTTCATTTCCGTCAGGCTTTCCGTACTTTTGACAACAGAGCTATTCTTGCAGTCAAATCGAAGCGGAACCATGACCAATATGTGGCATACTCAATTAAAAGTGAATAGGATCTGTTATGAACTAAAGCCATGATGCAAATGTTAACAAAGCCTTAAAGGGGTTTTTCCAAAGAGACATTTATGACATATCCACAGGGTCGGTCATAAATGTCAGATAGATGTGGGTCCCACCTCTGGGACCTGCACCTATCTCTAGAATTGGGCCTCCTAAACCCCGTTCTAGCTTTTTCTGATGTCGCTGACTCCCGGCCACTTCCTGTTTGTATGGTCGGGAGTTACAAAAACAGCGTAGCTCGATGAGCTACGCGGTTTGCGTAACTCCCATAGTAGTGATAGGCAGTTACGGGAGCAGCGTAGCATCCGAGCTACGCTTTTTTCGTAACTACCATTCCGTTCTATGGGTCTTACATAAACAGCGTAGCTCAGCGAGCTACACTGTTTTCGTAACTCACGACCATATAACCTTTTTCATTGTCGAAATTCACCTCATTCAGATGCAACACAGCGGCTGAACGAGGTTTAGGGGGCTCCGTTCTGGAGATAGATGCGGGTCCCCCCCCTCTCTGGGATCCGCACCTATCTGACATTTATGACGTATCCTGCGGATGTGTCATAAATGTCTCTCGTGGGAAAACCCCTTCAAGCTTCCATCACACAGTGTGACAGTGGACCTTTATCCAAAGGAAATGTTTCCCTTCTCCTCTGTACTAGGATCCATTATAGCATTGATGAATAAGACTTGCAGGACAACAGACTTCCCAAATGTTCTGTTGAAGCAGCTTCACAAGCTTGCAGGATATATATTTTTTTTATATTGTCAAATTGAAACATAGGCTGCCAGTGTCCATGCTGCAAGATGCTCATACGAATACTCCTATCGCAAAATACAGGCAGGATAACTAATAAAGATGTTATATTTTGCATTATACTAGATACAAGATAAAATACAGAATATAAAATGGAACGACAAACCGATGATACAAGGATCCCCGCACATAAATACTAAAAACCTATTTAAAAAAAAAATACATGAGTAAATACAACAAAGTGCAAGTGCCTGAACAATAAATGCAGCAGCCCTATACTGACAAGTGACAAGTGTCGAGTTAGGGAAAACAATTAGACTAGACAGGCACAAAAAGGAGGACAGAATACAGACCAAAAGAGAGGGACCCTGATCCCCAATATGTGTATCGCCACCTGCTTCACCCGTGGCGAAACGTGTTGGGGATCATGGTTCCCCCTCTTTTGGTCTGTATTTGACACTTGTCACAATAGGGCTGCTGCATTTATTGTTCCGGCACTTTGCTGTATTTACTCATGTATTTTTTTTTCTATAGGTAGTTTTTAGTATTTACCTGTGTGGATCCTTGCATCATGGGTTTGTCGTTCCATTTTATATTCTGTATTTTATCTTGTATCTGGGATCAATTATTGGTGATTTTTGAGTCCTCTTTTGGAGGAATTGCTAAAATGCTCATACAGTCAAAAGGAGATTCTTGTATGCACTATTGGACCTCACTATTCTGCTTCTGTTTTAGTCAATTGTCAGCAGACACTCATGTACTGAATATGGGATATTAGGTTTGTCTCTTCATTGTATGAGCTGCTTATAAGGTACGCTCTAATGCTGGATTGACTGAATTTTACTGTATGTATATTATGTTTTGACCGTAGTTTTAGAGGTTTATTTGACCACTTCACAGTTTTGTATGTAACTTCCACAATGACATTAAGCCATACATACAGTGTATTGCTACTGCAGAGCCTCTTGATATGCTTAGTTTGTTAGGTAGAAATAATATCTTTCTTAGTAGACTTAAGGGGTTTTCCCATGATGGATATTTATGACCTATCCACAGGATATGTCATAAATGTCCGATGTGGGTCCCACTACTGGGACCTGCACCTATCTCTAGAACAGGGCCCCCTAAACCCTGTTCTAGCTTTTTGTGCTCATGCTGCCCCCCGGCCACTTCCTGATTACATGGTCAGGAGTTACGGAAACCGCGCTGTTTCCGTAACTCCCGACTATGTAATCGGTAAGTAGTGGCCCCGTTCTAGAGATAGGTGCGGGTCCCAGAGGTGGGACCCGCATCTCTCTGACGTTTGACATTTCCTGTAGATATGTCATAAATGTCCCTCATGGGAAAACCCCTTTAAGGTCGTAGCCACTTTGAGTTTTATTAGTGTGAACTAATATTGTCTGATGAGGATGCTATGGAAACCTTGATTCGGTCACATGAAAGTGATGCAAAATGCTATTAGACACCGTTTACTCTGGTGAATACAAAAGGGAAAGTTGCATGTCACATTCACTATCTAGCCATGTTCCGTTTTTTCGTTGTGGATACCTGGTCTTCTGAATGAAATTTAAAATTGTCTGACCAACTTTTCTGAATACTTACATACATTTTTTCCCCCACATACTTCTATTAAAAACATCATAAATCTTTACATAACTTTTTGTCAATGTCATTGCCAACTTTTAACCCAAATTATATCAATGCAAATAATGCAGATTGAGGCAATTGATAAATACCATTAGTGACCTTTTATTTTCCTAGTCCAGTCAGAAACAACAAGTAAAAGAGCCAGTTGAAAAGAAGGCAGAACGCGTTTTTTTTTGTTTTGTTTTTTTTCGTTTTTTTTAAGAAACCATGTGGCGTAAGTATCATGTGTTATACAAAGATGTTAACAAGACATGTTTTCGACCTGATGTCTCAAATTTCTAAAAACCTCTTCCGATTGGAGTCATATATTTTCTTTAAGCGGTTTGGCTCGTTGAATACTACATGCTTTGTCGGTACGGGGCATCTCTTCCAATACTAAATCTGCTAAAAATTAATGTGCTTTTCAAATAAGAAATCAAAGGGCATCTAAAGTCTTTGACATATGCAATATCTGAGACACAAATTTGGTGAAGGTCCTTTTTGCAGACCCAAAGGTTCTCTTCTTGCCAATATTTATGTAACAACACCTACAAAGAATGTTGGGCCAATATACACATGTAGCAACCTACACTGTATTGTGTGATAAATACTAGATATAACCACTCTACAAGAATGACACAAGAACGATTATCCAAAATAATTAGAAATACCCATATATAAAAACACATTAAAAAAAAGTACAAGTAACCCACACAGATGGTTCCCCTCATGGATCGGGTCCAAAAACCTCATGAAATAAAGTACAAAGAAAGAGACCGGTATGCTATATCCGAAAATAAGAGTGGGCGAATACGCAAATGGTGGAGAAAAAAATAAATATATATATGTCAATGTGAGGCATACAGACCAGTGCTATGGGGGGGAACCATAGCCTTGGTCTGTATGCCTCACTTTATTTGACTTGGTTTTCGTCTGTATTTTTTTTCACTACCATATGCGTATTCGCCCATTCTTATTTTCTGATATAGCATACCGGTCTCTTTCTTTGTACTTTATTTCATGACATTTTTGGACCTCATCCATGAGGGGATCCATCTGTGTGGGTAATGTGTACTTTTTTAAAATGTTTTTTATATATGTGTATTTCTAAGAATTGTTATTTTGCATAATAGTTCTTGTGTGTTTCTTGTCTAGGTGTTATATTACAATATTTATGTAAGTAAAATCCTACTGTTTTTGTTTTATAAAGGGTATTTTTTCCTTGTATGACTGTTACTGTATGAGAATGTTTTTTCTCCATGGGGCAAAACTGTTCCACAGCTTGCACGTCTGATTTATACTAGAGCGACATCTCATCTGGAATGATCCCAATATTTAACCTTTGTACTAAGATACTTGAATGGTTTGTGTGATGAAGGCTAAACGGTTTTCTCCTTTGTCTTTGTAATGAACAATATATGGGTGGCCTGAAGCAGCCTCCAGCATGAGCATTACTAAATCCTGCTGTGGGGGGAGTCACTGTAAATAATGCCAGCCTTTCTCAGGCCTTTTGGTATTTTCTTATGTGTACAACCTTAGAACAAATAATAAATAAAAAATGTTTTAGGACCAAAATGTGTTTGTCCTTTTTTTTCTTCAAATGTGTAATTATGATTTAGTGGTGTTACATGCAAGAGAATAGAAGAGTCTGCTGTATGTGTATTATACAAAGGCGGCCTGGACAAATCTTAGCCAGGTCTAGAAGCTAGCAAAGTGTTACACCTCTTGCACATGACCAAGAAAGGACCGCGAAAAACGGTCCGCATGTCGGCCCGACCACGGTGCAGGTGAACGGGATCCCTGGCATTGTAGACATTTTATGATGCTAGAAGTCTGTGACGCTCCATTGAACTGCTTTTCCATACTGAACAAAATTCTACAGTACGGATCAGCAGTTCTGTGGGTAGGCAGAGACTCCTAGCATCATAAAATGTCTATGATGCCAGGAGTCCCTCCACACAGCTCTGCTACACACACACACGCTGTGCAAGGGGGTCGCAGGGGAGGAGTCGCGAGAGAGGGACAGACACACACCTGCAGTTTAGCTGGTCTTGAAAATGGCGCCGGCTTTCCCCCCCTACAAACCAGTTTCTATGGTGGGTCGCTCTGAACTGCGCGTGCGCAGTACAGAGTGACATAGCAGAAGCACAGGACACAATGAATGGGAGACGTTCATGGTGTCCTATGCACTGTAACTGCCGTATTCCATCTGTGTATGTGTCGTTAAGAGACACATACACAGATGAAATAAAACATGGCAGCCCCCAGTAACGTGTTAATAAAAAAAAAACATTGTGTGTGGAAAAATAAATATAGTCGATATAATATTTTATTGAATAAAAACACAAATTTGTAAAAAATAAAAAAAAAATTTCATTACACCTTTCCTATAAGGATGTGGACTAGTTGGTGCATTCAGGACGCAGCCCCATTTTTCAGATCTCACGTGTCACTTTATGTGGTAATAACTTTGGAATGCTTTTTATCCAAACGATTCTGTTCGTCCCACATTGGACTTTGTTGCTGGTAAAATTTGGTCAATACATTCAGTATTTAATTGTGAAAAACACCAAAATTTTGCAAAAAATTAGCATTTTTAAAATTTTAATGTATCTGCTTGTAAGACAGATAGTAATACCACACAAAATAGTTACTAATTAACATCCCCATATGTCTCCTTTAGATTGGCATTGCTTTTTGAACATCCTTTTATTTTTCTAAGACGTTACAAGGCTTAGAACTTTCTTACATTGTCCGTTACAAAAGGCTATTTACAGGGACCAGTTCAGTTGTGAAGTGGCTTTGAACGCCTTATATATTACAAAGTCCCTATAAATCACCCCATTTTAAAAACTTCACCCCTCAAAGTATTTATAAACAGCATTTAGAAAGTTTTTTTTAACCATTTAGGCATTTCACAAGAATTAAAGCAAATTAGGGGTGAAATGTACAAAGTTCATGTGTTTTTTTGCAGAAATTCATTACTAATCCTTTTTTTTCTATAACACAGAAGAATTTAACAAAGAAACACAACTCAATGTCTATTGCCCAGATTCTGCAGTTTTTCAAAATATCCCACATGTGGCCTTAGTGTGCTAATTTACTGAAGTACAGGCCTCAGAAGCAATGGATAACCTAGATGATTTTGGGGCCTACTTTTTATTCGACTATTTTAGGCACCATGTCCGGTTTGAGGTCTTGTGATGGCAAAGCAAAGTAAACACCAAAAAAAAAGACCCCACTTTGGAAACTACACCTCACAAGGAATTCATCTAGGGGTGTATTGATCATTTTAACCCCACAGGAGTTTTCCAAAATTTGCTGCAAAGAATGAAAAATTACTCATTTTTCACAATTATACCATTTCAGTTCTCAATATGTTGTGCCCAGCTTGTGTTATTGGCGATGCTTCCACCATTAATTGTTATGCCGGTACTCCCGGATACTACAATACCTCACATGTGGCCATTATCTGCTGCCTGGGCACACGACGGAGCTCAGAAGGGAAGGATCACCATTTGGCATTTAGCACAGATTTTGCTGGAATATTTTTCAAGCGCCATGTTGTGTTAGCAGAGCGCCCTAGGTACCAGTACAGTAGAAACCCCCATTTTGGAAACTACACCCCTCAAGTTATCTAGTGGTGTAGTATTCTAAACATTGGGCCATGAAAATGAAAAACATTTTTTCAATAAAACATTGCTTTCACCCCAAATTTTTCATTTATACAAGAGGAAATAGAAGAAAAAGCAGCACACAATTTTTTTATGCAATTCCTCCAGAATACGGCAATACTCCAATATGTGGTTGTAAACTGCTGTATGGGCACATGACGGCTCAGAAGGGAAGAAGCACAAAATGGCTTTTGAGCACAGATTTTGCTGGAATATTTTTGCACCACCATGTTGTGTTTGTAGAGCCCCTGAGGTACCAGTACCATTTCAGAAGCTACACCCCTTAAGGCATTTATCTATGGGTGTAGTCAGGGGTGAACCTAGCCCCACTGCTACCTGAGGTGAACTATAAAAAGGTGCCCCCCCCCCCATATCTATCAGAGTTTTCTCATTACTAGCTTTACACATCAAACATGCAATATATACATTTTTTTAAATAGGAAAACATTTGATTTGTTAAAGTACTGTTTGAAGTATGGAAAATATTTAAAGAATTATTCTTACTGCCAATCAGTGCAGTGGAAATAGTACAGTCTGCCCTGCACTGCCCCATATCTCTCCTCGGCAGCCAGTCTCATTTGCTGCGTCACTGCAATTACATTCAAGCCAATGCAGGGCGGATCGCGCTTAGAGCTGTTTTGAAGCGGCACGTCCTGGGCTGGTTTCTTTGCTCTATCTGCTATATTGTAGTAGTCTGCCTGTGCTGGCTTGATGCAAGTGGTGGATTATTATGATCTTAGGCCCTGGGCTGTACACAAGTTATGGGCCCAGATCCCACACATAAGTATCACCTACATGTCAAAGTACATCACATGCCACTCTGCAGACTGTCTCTTAGCCTGATCATCTGCTGCCACACTCACACTTCCCCACAGCCCCCACCACAGTAATTTACATAGATTGTAAGACCAACATTACCAATAATACCACCACGCCGTTACTGAATAATACTTCCACACCATTACCACATAGTGACTGAATAATACCACCACACCATAACCACATGGTGTAAGAATAATGCCACCATACTGTTACTGAATATCTCTACACCATAACCACATAGTGACTGAATAATACCCCTATATTATTACTGAATAATATCACCACACCATAACCACATAGTGACTGAATAATACCCCTATATTATTACTGAATAATACCACCACACCATAACCACATAGTGATGGAATAATATCCACATACTGTTACTGAATAATACCACCACACCATAACCACATAGTGACGGAATAATACCCATACTGTTACTGAATAAAACTAACAAAACCAAGATCTCGTATTACTACAACATAGTGTCAGAAAAAACACACTATATATAGACCAATATTACCACTATACACTGACCTTATAGAGGTAGATGCCAGTTATACATAGGAGATATGCAGACCATATAAGTGATTGCAGTATAGTTATAGCTAATGACTCACAGGTAACGTCTTATCAGATAAGAGTTGTTCACTTCCACCTTTTCTTGTTCATCCAGCCAAGACCACAAGGACAACTCCCACCCACAATTGCCTAGGCCCTGCAGAATATAACACAGATATCTTTGGGTTCTTGCTTTTGTAGCAAGGACCCATACACAACTATTCCCTACCCCTACACAAACTCCCTATACATCGTGCCCCAGACAGTAATAATGCCTCCTCTAGGTGCCCCACACAGTAATAGTACATACCCACTTTTGTTCCCCCTAAAGGGCCCACATAGTAAGTGCTACTTTTGTTCCCCTACACAGTAATGGTGTCCCATTTACACGTTACCCAGTGATAGAGCCACTTTTAGTTCCCCCACCCATTAATAGTGTTCCCACTCAGTACTAATACCCCCTTTATCTTCACACAGTAATAATGTCTCCACTCATTAGTAATGTGGCTTTTTATGCCCCCACACAGTACTAATGCCCATTTTTCTGCCACACTCACTAATAATACCCCCACAGAAATATTGCCTCTTTATACCCCCACTCCGTAAAAATGCCTGCTTTATGCCCCCACAATAAGGATGCCCCCTTTTGTACGCCTCTCTTCTATGCCCCCTTTTTATTACCTAATAGACTTGTAACCCCAGCTAGACGTTCTGAATTTCAACTGAGTTCAGTAGACGGCATGATGCAGTGATATGATCGTGCCGGGCCGCTGACCTCAGTAGCGTGCTCCCGATCTCTTGGAGGCCGCAGGCCTAAACCGGGCTGTGGCCTACAAGAGCAAACGGCGGAACAGGGAGTCAATGGCCAGGGGTTGGCTGGCAAGTTTTAGCCTGGGGGGCAAGCACACAGCACTGGCCCAAGAGTAGCGGCCTATTCTGGGGGCACTGGGCAATTGGCTCCCCTAACTCTGCCCCGTAAGAACTCTGCTACCTGTCAACGCAAAAATCATCCGCCAGAAGGAAAAATGTTTCATGATGGCGGAGTACAAGAAAGCCTTGTACTCCACCATGGGCAAACATTTTTTCCTCTAGCAGATGACTTTTCATTTGACAGGTAGCAGAGGTACATGAAGGGGAATTATTTTTCCTTGACCTCTAGTTTCTATTCTGGCGCAGGGCAGGAGAAAAAAGACAAAAGACTGCTCTAGGTGAGTTAAAGTTTTTTGTTTTTTTTTATAATGCTAACTTTTTTTTTGGTAGGTTCCGCTGGACCGTTTGGACTACGTTGTAGATTCATTGGACTACTTCAATTATCTACTTTTTTTTTCTTTTTAAATAAAATGCTGAACGAGGGTTTCATGGGGGAGTTCTGATTTCAATAAAAAAATGTTTTCTTATGTCTGGTTTTTTTAACACTTTATTATGGCCTTAGTAATGGCCGCTGTCTGGTTGACAGCGTTCAATCACTAAGGCTGGGGCTTAGAATGAGCCAGTAAAAAGGTTAGCACTAACACCCATTATTACCCCGGTTCCCACTGCCACCTGGGATACCGGGGTACGACCCAGTACCTGACCATCTGAAGTGACTGGTGGCCGCAGGCTGGTATTATCAGGCTGGGAAGGGACGAAAACCAAGTCCCTTTCTAACCTGGTAATGCTAGGTTGTGGCTGCATTATTGTATCTGTCTAGTTATGAAGAATAGGGGGAACCCCCACATCATTTTTAAAAAATAAATAATTGTAACAAAAATTATGTGAGATCTCCATTTTTCATAGCCAGCCAGATGCAATAAAGCAACAGCAGCCTAGCATTACCAGGGTGGGAAGGGCCACAGTTTTTGCATTTCCCAGCCTAATAGTATCAGCCTGCGGCCACTCCAGTACGCGCCCTTCACTTTAGATGGTTGGGTACTGGATCGTACCCGGCTCTTCCTGGAATTCCTGGTGGCGGTGGGTACCGGAGTAATAAAAGGGAGTTAGTGCTAGCCTTTTTACTGGCTAACTCTAAGCACTGCCTTAGTAATGGAAGCGCTCAATCAGACAAATAAAAATTATTTTCTTGAAATAACAACTCTTCCACACAATCCACTTTAACCATTTTATTAAAAAAAGAAAAAGCTTAAATCAGCGAAGTAGTCCAACAAATCTACGACATAGTCCAAATGGTCCAGCGGAACCTGCAAAACCAAAATTAGCAGTATGAAAAATAAAGATGGCTGCAACCACAGACGTACAAACAAATGAATAAATAGTTACTTTAGGGAACATTTTAAAATAATTAGAAAAAATAGGCCCATAAAGTAAAACATATCAAATTGTAAAAATAATTATAACACCTTTCCTTTAAAGAGAACCTTTCACCTGCCTCTTCATGCGCAGCATGTAATGGGGAGGGCTGCACAAAATCTGGGGCACTTTAAATTTTTCTCCTAGCCTTCTTCGTTATTTAGATATCGGTGCTGTAATATTTGGCGCCCGATATTTAAGTAACCCCCTGAACTGTCAATGGGGCGGTAATTGGCAAGGGGTGTGTAACATCGCTGTGACACTGTCCAATTAGCTACAGACCGTGTCACAGCACGAGCTGGAGAAAGGAGTGCGTTTGCGCGTGAGCGCGCAGCTCCGCCACCACTACGGAACAGAAGAGGAGAAGAATGAATTCTTCTGTTCCATGGCATCGGAGCTGTGCGCGCGCGCGCGCACGCACACTCACTCTTTAGCTCTCGCCAGACAAAGACGACAAGACTGATCTCTCGCAAGATAGCTGATGAGTGAGAGTATGCGCGCGCACACACGCTCTTCTCGCCAGCTCTTTCTGTTGACGCTGTCCGTAGACCTCCACTAGTCGCTAAAACAAAGCAGCAGAAGTCCTCGGGGAAGCTGTGTGCTTCGATTCTGTTTTGGCTTTCCTTGGAGCAGTGTACAGGCTCAATAGAAAGTCTGAGTCCGTACACCGTTCGCTCGGCCGAAAGTCGATCATAAATGAAGCGGCACAGCACTCACCCGAGTACTTCTGCTGCTTAGTTTTAGCGATCGGTGGGGGTCTCGGTGCTTGGTCCCTCACCGATGAAAACTTCTGACATGTCAGTATGACATGATGAAAGTTTAGTTACAGTTTAAAAGCTACGTACACCTTTAAAAACGTATTATATATATATATATATATATATATATATATATATATATATATATGATCTCAAGATATCTATGAATGGGATTGGTGCAAGT
Organism: Rhinoderma darwinii; assembly: GCF_050947455.1. Lineage (NCBI taxonomy): Eukaryota > Metazoa > Chordata > Amphibia > Anura > Rhinodermatidae > Rhinoderma > Rhinoderma darwinii. The sequence goes on from NC_134688.1 coordinate 307,799,958, forward strand.
TTTAATTACTTTTTATTGAAAATAATTTTAACTTTTTGAGATACAGCTGCTTTGTATCCTGTATACAGAGCAGCTGTATATAGCGCTGAGACCTGAATCCATTAGGTCGCCTATTATCGATCACATCTAAGTTTTGAGCTTAGATGTGATCGGTAATAGCTCGATCCTGCAGAACGCGCTGACACTGAATCCGTCAGTCCTGCAGACCTGACGGATAAACGATTCAGTGCTATATACAGCTGCTCTATATTCAGGATACAAAGCAGCTGTATCTCAAAAAGTAACAATTCTTTTTAATAAATAGTAATTAGAAAGTTGCACCAATCACACTAAAACCCCACTCCCCCCTTACTGACACTGGCTGCTGTGGGGGGGGGGGGGGCTATACTGTGCTCAGCTACCAGCACCACAAATTTAATTGATGGGGGGGTTGTCTGAGCATCTTACTGACAGCCGAGGTTCCCCCCCCCCCCATAGAGCCCTCACTAATTACTATACTGCAAGGTGGGGGTCTGGGCGTCTAACTGACTTTTAAGGGGGCGGATTCTCCTTAGAGTCCTCAGCAGTCAGTCAGACGCCGCTAACCTTGCAGTCTAGTAGCTAGTGAGGGCTCTATGGGGAAAATTATTCCAGCCCTATAGAGCCCTCGGCTGTCAGTATGATGCTCAGACCGCCCCTTGTAGAATCCCCCGCCCTTCAGTGTCAGCCAATCACTTTTGAATTAGCGTGGGCAGGTTTATGAGAAGGATTATACTGCGCTCACCCTCCTGACCCTACTAATTTAAAAAGGGTCGGCTGACGCTGGGTGGCCGGGAGTATACTGCAAGGGGGGGGGGGGGGGTCAGGGCTTATACTGACAGCAGAGGGCTCTACAGGGGGGATTTACCCCCCCATAGAGTCCTGACTAGTTACTATACTACAAGGTTAGGGGGGGGTCTGAGCACCTTACTGACTGCTCTAAAAGGGGGCAGAATCCCCCCATAGAGCTCTCTCTCTGCAGTAAGTCAGACGCTCAGACCACCCCCCCCCCGCACCCACCTATTATAGTAACGTGAGGGCTCTGTGGGGTGGATTATCCAGCCCCCCCCCCTATAGAGCCCTTGGCTGTCAGTAAAATGCCCAGACTCCCCTTGCAGTATACTCCTGGGTCCCGGTCCCCCAGCTTCGGCCGTCCGGCCTCTTTTAAATTAGTAAAGGCAGGAGCGTGAGCACTGTAAGTGGCTCGCCGTTTTTAATACAGGTCACCGCTCACCTCATGCGTTTTGTCACTTGTCATCTTGCTTGAGGAGAGAGTGCTCGACCGCTCCTCCTGCAGACCTGCTCCACTCTGGTGGCGCGTGCTGCGTACAACGTCAGAGAGGAGAAGGAGGAGTGTTCTTACAGACGTGCCCATCATGTGGCACGTCTGCTAAGTAAAATAAGGCATGCCCTCTCCCCCCGTTCCAGTCCGTCCCTGGCTCAAAATGCCCCCCCCCTTTTCGGCTAGGCTGCGCCGCCTGAGGCTGTCGGCTCACCTCGCCTCATGGTAGGTGCGGCACTAGGTGTAGTGAGCATTTTGACCCCACAGGAGTTTTCCAGAATTTAATGCAAAGAATGAAAAATTACAAATTTTTCACAATTAGACGATTTCATTGCCCAATATGTTATGCCCAGCTTGTGTTATAGGAGATACTCCCACCATAAATTGTTACATAGGTTCTCCCGGGTACACATGTGGTCATTATCTGTTTCCTGGGCACACGGCAAGGCTCTGAAGGGAAGGAGCGCTAGTTAGCTTTTGGAGCTTAGATTTTTGCTGGAATGGTTTGTAGCATAAAAATTAGTATAAAAATTATACTGAAAGTTTATAGAACTTTGTATAAGTTTGCAGAAAATTTGGATAGAGTTGGAAATCTGGATAGTTTGGATAAAATTGGGATGAAAGTCTCTGTTCAGCCACAGGAATACAGGACTAAAATATGTGCAACTGTGTTCAGCTGGTCCTTTCGGATACAGCCTAGGCACACGGCAGGGCTAAGAAGAAATTTTATCCGAAAGTTTGGATAAAATTTGTAGCAAGCCCTGGATTATAAATCGGTCATGGCAACGTCACTGATATATGAATCCTCCATCCCTCTGGTTTATGTGCAGCTGTGTTCAGCTGGTCTTTCCGGGTACGGCCTAGGCACATGGCAGGGCTAGGAAGAAATTTTATTAGGAAGTTTGGATAAAATTTTGAGCAAGTCCTGGATTATAAATCAGTCATGGCAACGTCACTGATATATGAATCCTCCATCCCTGGCCTTTCCAGGTGTGGCTTGAGCACACGGCAGTGTTAAGAAGTAAATATACGGTCCCTCAGCGTTAAGCAGTGGTAGTCTGTGTGTCCAGGACAGCAGCTATCACTGCTCTAAACCTGTGTCTGCAGACACAAGTGCCTGGTAACACGATGACATGCCAATGACCGTGACGTAATAGTATGTCACAGGGCTTTCAGAATTTACAACCATTTTTTATATAGTCCCTTCACTTTCACAGGCACAAAACTAATTAGACAAACAAACATGATTATAAATATTAATTTTGACTGCATCTGAACAAAGTATAGCTCTATACACTTCAGAATTCATCCTGCTACTTCTATATACACACACACACACACACACACACACACACACACGCACGCACACGCACACGCACACGCAGCAGTGTGTGTAATATATATATATATGTAGAAAACAGCAGCACTCACAAAAAGATTGTTGCATGGCTGCCCAGCAAATTTGCAGCACTCCAGTGTGAAGAAAATGGTGGTTTATTCAGTCAAACAAAAAGCGACGTTTCAATACAACAATAGGATCTTTATCAAGCATAGTGACACATCAAATACTGCAATCATATATAGGGTTGAGATCAATTTGCATAACTAATCTCATTAGAATACAAATAAAGTGCATAGTGCAAAAAATCATTGTCAAAAAATAGTATAAGGTATCAATAAAAACTTCAGTTTGATACATAAAGTGCAATTGTGCCGATTAGATATCGTGAACAACAATATACAATACAAAATGTATTAAAATCAAGTGTTTAGGACATAATCACATATGCCTCAGTTGTGTTGGAGTAGCATCTCGTAGATCCGCTCACCAATCAGAACTTCGGTCTTCATTAGTGTGTATAGCCATCAGGCTTCTTGACTATGCTCAGCTGTACACCGCATTGTGATCAGAATATCCTGGTGTGGAGTGCGTCTGCGTGAAGGACAAAAGCGGAAGTGTACCGTTGCCCGGCAACAGGACGCTCAAAGGACGTGGTGACGACACAATGCGTTCTGCTGTGTAAAGATTGTAAGTGACGGCGTCCTCGGTTGTCAAGCAACCGATACGAATCCACCGCACACATTTGGCTACAATATCATTCTCATTCAGTCTATAACAGTTGGCAGCATTGTTATAACGAGTAACCCAGTCAATAATGGAAAAAACCATATATAATATAATAGTGCTCCCAACGGTAAAAGACGGAGATATATAAAAGAAAAGGGAAGGGGAAAGCAACACATAAACGTGTCTATCCTTCATCATTGTAGTAAAGGGTTACAATTGTGGATCCACACGTGGGTATGTGGATCTCAGACCACTTCCAAGAAGTGAACAGGATGATTTTTTTAGATTCCAATACGTTGGAGATTCAAAAAAGAAGAATACCAGACGAGCAGGGCGCAGGCGACACAGAGGGAGGAAGAACCCGCTTCCAGAAATTGGCACACCACAAGGGTCAGAAGTCAGTACAAGACAGCAACAAAAGGACTCTACCCAAATAGTGGTAAATATTGCTAGCCATCTTTTATCAGATACACAATTGCAATTACTGTCAAAATGGGCTTACATTTGTCCAAATCAGCATATTGACTGGTTTCAGGTAGAATTAGATTTATATAGATTTATTAGATCCATTAAAGGAACAGTGTCACCCAAAAAAAAAATTTCATGTCAGTTTGATGTTAGTGTTTTATTAAAAACGTTTTTATTTATTTGTGTGTTTGTGTGTTACTTTTTTCTATTTTTTCACTTTTTCTTCCCTATGGGGGCTGCCATTTTTTCTTCCATTTCTGTATGTGTCGATTAACGACACATACAGACATGGAATACGGCAGCCACAGTCCCATAGGGACTGCGAACGGGGCCCGTCCCATCCACTTCTGTGTACGCCGTCTGTGTGGGAACGGCGCATGCGCCGCTCCCACACAGTCCAATTTGAAATGCGCGCCGTCCGGCGCCATTTTCCTGTGGACCGGAAGTCGCGGCCGGACAGTAAGATTACTACTTCCGGTCGCGGCTTCCGGACTTGTGCACTTGGACCAGCGGCAGCAGACGGAGCGGACGGGCCGGAGGGAGCTGCGGCGGCAGGAGCAGGTAAGAGATTTCTATGTATGTTCGTGTTTGTGTGTGTTTACTACTGTATGTAAACCAACTACACTGTGTGTTAGCTCAAAAAATGGCGACACACAGTGTAGGAGGTTAGACCGTTCAATCCCCTCGTTTATCCCGGCACTAGCCAGGATAAAGGAGGGGGGGATTCTCAGAGCTCACTAGAGCGAGTGCTTTTTTCCCAATTTTGCAGCAAAAAGCAATGTGGTTGCTTTACCACATGCAATGCTGCAATTTTGGGAATAGCTCCATCTAGTGACCAGCACTGGGAAATATTATAAATTAGAATCTAATTTATAATATTTCCTGACTCGTGAAAAAAATAAAAAAAATGTGAACAATGTTTAATCACCTACACACTAAATGTTTAACTAAAAAAAAAAATACATGTTTTGCTGGCAACACATTCCCTTTAAGCTAAAAGTATGGTTTGACATGCAACCTAATAATACAGTTGTTCATGACACTCTCCCTACATTATCTTTGAATAAATTGGGAATATTTAATAAAAACGTATTTCAACCACCTGTTACAGCACATGCAATAGAAGCATTCAGAGAACTAGTTCAGAAAGACATTAATATCTTGAGGACTCAGACACACAATCATCATTTTAAACGGCCCAATATGACTACCTCTGACATTGTGGCATTGGAAGAACTGGTCCATAACCAGGATCTAACGATAAAACCCGCAGATAAAGGCGGAGCAATCGTGGTTATGGACACAGATATGTACATTAAGGAATGCAATAGACAACTGTCTGATACCAATGTCTATAAATTATTAAAAGGGGATCCTAGACAAGACATTATACGCAAAATTACAACAGTCATTACATCAGCAC
>NC_134688.1:307810216-307812716 GCF_050947455.1 Rhinoderma darwinii
CCAACTTGTGGGAGGGGCTTCTGGAAGCATGGGGTGAAATTTCTCCCAATTACCTCAGCAAATTAACAGCTAGAATGCCAAAGGTCTGCAATGCTGTAATTGCTGCAAATGGAGCATTCTTTGACAAATGCAAAGTTTGAAGGAGAAAATTATTATTTGAAATAAAAATCGTTATTTCTAACCTTGTCAATGTCTTGACTATATTTTCTAGTCATTTTGCAACTCATTTGATAAATATAAGTGTGAGTTTTCATGGAAAACACAAAATTGTCTGGGTGACCCCAAACTTTTGAACGGTAGTGTATATATATATATATATACATATATATGTAAGTGTATACAGTGGAGGAAATAAGTATTTGATCCCTTGCTGATTTTGTAAGTTTGCCCACTGTCAAAGTCATGAACAGTCTAGAATTTTTAGGCTAGGTTAATTTTACCAGTCAGAGATAGATTATATATATATAAAAAAAAAAAAAGAAAATCACATTGTCAAAATTATATTTATTTATTTGCATTGTGCACAGAGAAATAAGTATTTGATCCCCTACCAACCATTAAGAGTTCAGCCTCCTCCAGACCAATTACACGCTCCAAATCAACTTGGTGCCTGCATTAAAGACAGCTGTCTTATATGGTCACCTGTATAAAAGACTCCTGTCCACAGACTCAATTAATCAGTCTGACTCTAACCTCTACAACATGGGCAAGACCAAAGAGCTTTCTAAGGATGTCAGGGACAAGATCATAGACCTGCACAAGGCTGGAATGGGCTACAAAACCATAAGTAAGAAGCTGGGTGAGAAGGAGACAACTGTTGGTGCAATAGTAAGAAAATGGAAGACATAAAAAATGACTGTCAATCGACATCGATCTGGGGCTCCATGCAAAATCTCACCTCGTGGGGTATCCTTGATCCTGAGGAAGGTGAGAGCTCAGCCGAAAACTACACGGGGGGAACTTGTTAATGATCTCAAGGCAGCTGGGACCACAGTCACCAAGAAAACCATTGGTAACACATTACGCCGTAATGGATTAAAATCCTGCAGTGCCCGCAAGGTCCCCCTGCTCAAGAAGGCACATGGACAGGCCCGTCTGAAGTTTGCAAATGAACATCTGGATGATTCTGAGAGTGATTGGGAGAAGGTGCTGTGGTCAGATGAGACTAAAATTGAGCTCTTTGGCATTAACTCAACTCGCCGTTTTTGGAGGAAGAGAAATGCTGCCTATGACCCAAAGAACACCGTCCCCACTGTCAAGCATGGAGGTGGAAACATTATGTTTTGGGGGTGTTTCTCTTCTAAGGGCACAGGACTACTTCACTGCATCAATGAGAGAATGGATGGAGCCATGTACCGTCAAATCCTGAGTGACAACCTCCTTCCCTCCACCAGGACATTAAAAATGGCTCGTGGCTGGGTCTTCCAGCACGACAATGACCCGAAACATACAGCCAAGGCAACAAAGGAGTGGCTCAAAAAGAAGCACATCAAGGTCATGGAGTGGCCTAGCCAGTCTCCAGACCTTAATCCCATCGAAAACTTATGGAGGGAGCTGAAGATCCGAGTTGCCAAGCGACAGCCTCGAAATCTTAATGATTTACAGATGATCTGCAAAGAGGAGTGGACCAAAATTCCATCTAACATGTGTGCAAACCTCATCTTCAACTACAAAAAAACGTCTGACTGCTGTGCTTGCAAACAAGGGTTTTGCCACCAAGTATTAAGTATTGTTTGCCAAAGGGATCAAATACTTATTTCTCTGTGCACAATGCAAATAAATATATATAATTTTGACAATGTGATTTTCTTTTTTTTTTTTTATATAATCTATCTCTCACTGGTAAAATTAACCTATCCTAAAAATTCTAGACTGTTCATGTCTTTGACAGCGGGCAAACTTACAAAATCAGCAAGGGATCAAATACTTATTTCCTTCACTGTATGTGGAGACCATAGGAAATCTGTTAGTCTTGTTTGTTCTTTTTATTGCCATGACATAATTGAACCCTGTCAGTCAACTTCACCATCTCAAGATGTTTTTTTAGAAGTCTCCCTGGATGTCCTCTTTCCAGGAACTTCCCTATCATCATGTTAAGTTTGTTATCCAATCTAATGGGATCGTCCACAATCCGTTTAACCCCTAGTAACTGACTGTATGGTAAGGACTTAATCATCCCCTCAGGATGATGACTGTTGTAACTAAGCAGGTTATTACAGTCTGTCTCTTTGAAAAATAAATCAGTCCATAACCTATGATTTTGTATACAGAATTTGGATATGGGTACTAGAAACCACCATCGTGAATTTTATGTCAGGGTCAATTTGATTAAAAAAATCAAAGAACAGGTTCAGAGCAGGCAGAACCCCTGTCCAAATGAGGAAGACATCATCTATGTATCGCCACCCCCCAAGTACCGAAGTAAAGTGGTGGGATACATAGATCGACGTCTCATCCATGTCAGCCATGATGATATTGGCCTACGTAGGGGGCCACGTTT